>NC_056729.1:1659028127-1659053127 GCF_019279795.1 Protopterus annectens
AGTAGGCCAATATATTTTTTGGACAGTGGGGGCCTTTGACATGCACCAGGGTGTACCACTGCTAGCACAGTAATGCTCCTGTGGACTACAGCAGAGATATTGGCCAATATATCTGGACAGACTGACACACTCCGGACAGTCCAGAGGTATACACAGAACCCCTTAGTACAAGACATGTGGACAAAGCCTGACAATGTGGATGTTAACTTGAACAACTCATACCATACATTTTGGCCACAAAACCCAGACTGAAATATAAAAGGTGGGGGCATATCCATATTCATCAAGGATACCCACACCTCCAGGTTAGTGGCACAGCATGATGCTTCAGAGATCATCCACATGCAACTAACAACGGGCATAACTCCAATTCAAATTGTAGCTTGCTACAGATCACCCACCATGTCCCAGGACCAACATTCCACATTTCTGGAAACACAGGGAAACATAAAAGTTCTACCAAACACCCTGATAGTGGGTGATTTCAATTACCCAAATATTAACTTGGAGAACTACTCAAGTACTAACTCCCTTGCCCAACATTTCCTAGAATTTAAAAACTCAAATGCCCTAGATCAACTGGTCAACACCCCCACCAAAGGTGACAACATATTGGACCTGGTCATCACCAATATGATCGACCAGTGTTCCACACAGGAGGTCAATACCTCGCTGGTTAGATCTGAACATAAACTAATCAATGGATATTTACATTTCTCCCCCATCCCCGGTCAAAGAAACCACCGTGAAAAACTTTTCAGAAGCAAACTTCACGTTGCTTAAGACCAAGGTGGAAAGTTTCAAAGCCCCCATGCTAAAGGATAACACTGCCCAAGCTGCAAAATCCTTTACTAATGCACTCTACGGGCACTTACAAGAATGCATGGATCATGCTATCCCAAGCAAAACCAAAGCTCACTCCTCCAAGAAAAGGAAACTAGTCTTGTGGACCCCTGCCATAAACAAGCTATACAATAGAAGGAGGAAACTAGTACAGAAAAGAGTAAGATCCCAAGAAGGTAAGACATCTCTGATCAGTATCGGCAAGAAACTATAATCCCTCATAAAATCATCCAAGGCTGGTTTTGAAAGAAAAATTACCAAGGGCTCCAAAGATAACCACAAGGCATTCTTTCAGCTATATCAAGAATGTAAGTGGCAATTTTCAGATCTGTTAAATCGGAGTTAGTGCAGAATGGCACAAATTACACTGAACCGACCAATATCACCAACATCCTGGCAGACAGGTTCAGTGCAAACTTCACCCCCTTTCACCCCCAAAAGGGCCCATAACCATACCAGGAGAATGTAGTGCCCTTGAAATCACAGACACTCAGGTTAAAACAACCATCTACAAATCCAAAAACACAGCATCAGTGGGACTGGATGGTGTCCTAGGCTGTGTCCTACATGAGCTTGAAGATCACTAACCCCTCACCTAAACACACTGTTCAATCTCAGCCTCTTCACAGGCTATATGCCCATAGAGTGGAGCACAGCAACAGTTATTCTGCTCCACAAAGGTGGAACCACAACAGACCACGGGAACTATCGCCCTATAAGCCTGACAAGTTTGGTCTGCAAGGCTATGGAGTGCATCATCATGGATCTCATTAACAGAGACATCAGGAACCTCCAAACACTGGATCCTACACAGTTCGGCTTTGTTAAGGGCAGATCATGCCTTCCAAACCTAGTGGACTTCTTTGAGACAGTTACCAAGGCTATAGATAAGGGAAAGGTGATCCACACAGCCTACCTAGACCTCACAAAGGCCTTTGACACCATTCCCCATTCTGATATTATAGACAAGCTTACCAGCCTGAATATAAACCCCTACATCATGAGATGGGTTGCCAACTGTCTCATGGACAGAACCCACATGGTAAGAGTTGCGGGAGCTAGATCTGACTCTAAACCAGTTACAAGTGGCGTTCCCCAGGGCTCAGTCCTAGGACCACTCCTGTTCAGCATATATTTTTCAGAGGTACAGGCAAGCACAGGAGGTCTATGGCTGATGAAATTCACAGACAACTGTAAACTAGGGGCTATAATTGACTCTCCGGCTGACACAGACATCCTATAAAAGTGTCTCACTGAGACAGATACCTGGTGTCAAAATTATGGCCTCAAGCTAAATGCCAAAAAGTGCATAGTTATCCCCTTTGGAAAAAAACAAAGTACCCACAAAGTACCACATAGGTGGTAGCCCCCTAAATATAGAAGACGTAATAAGGGATCTGGGGACCCAAGTAGATAGTAATCTCCCCTTTGATAATCACATTACCAAATTGGTTAGAAAATCCTTCTATGTGGCCTACCTAATCACAAAAGGGTTTGCATCCAGATCAAAAGAGGTCATTGTGCCCCTCTACATATAATGTATCAGACCAATCATAGAGTACAATGTCCCATTTGGGATGTATCTTACAAGACACCTGCAATAGCTGGAAAGACCACAGAAGTATCATACCAAGAGGATCACTGGCCCCAAACAGATGCACTATGCAGTTCGACTGAAGAAACTCCAGATGTACTTCGTTGCATACTGCCTATTCAGAGGTGATCTATGCCTGACATGCAAGGCCATGTCCAACCCTAAAGAAAACCATATCCCATCGAGCCACACGCTCTAGGGATCTAAACCTCACCACAACAATACTTAGGACATGCTGGAGGGTTAGATTCCTGTCCCAGAGACTTCCCGTGCTCTGAAACAAGATTCCAATCTACAGTAGGCAGAGCTCCTCACTAACACTCTTCAAGAGTAACGTAACCTTAACGAGTGGATGGGAAACAGAAAGTTTATCCTGGTGATCACTTTAATGGCTCTGCTGGACAGAGGCACAGGGAACTAATCTAAGGGGGTGGCAAAAGCCAACACAATTCCAGCTGGGCTTATAAATGTCTTCAGGCAGATAGCTTAGTACCTACCTATGAACCTATGAACCTATGAACAGCCATGTAGATGGGTATAACACGTAACTACTGATATGCATTTGCCCCCATAGGTTATGCATTCACAGACCCCTGTCTGTCCTGAAACATAATAACCACTGGTACAGAGGTGCCATGGCCACATACTACCCACTAGTTATTGACATACATGTGTACAGCATCCCACTGCTTTGTCTGACATACATGACTGTTATGGTGGCCCATCAGCAGGACATCTGGCAAGTATCTGGACATGACATCTCACTGGGTAAGTACACCAAGCTGCTAGGCATGTAACAAAGCACTGTGCAGGCTACAGGCAGACTGGCTCAACACTGGTCTACATTTCCTATGGGGAAATACACATGTACCTGCATATAGCAGTCACTACAGGCAGGTCACAGCACAAAGTAACAGGCACCTGTATGAAAGTGCATAACCACAACCAATGTGAACACAGCCACATAATGTATGCTAGCATAATATTACAGTATATGGACTATCTGTTGAACACCATCCTCATATGTGCCACACACACTAGCCCTACATATACTGAGCCACTACACAGTGTGGTCTGATACCTGTGTGTGGTATGGGACATGTGTGTGTTTGGCCCTACAAACATGTAAGCTGATAAGGTAACATACAGTGGAGCAGCATGTAACATCAGATAGAACAGGACCAAGAACAATTACATCTACCACAGTCTGTACACAGGCCAAGGTACATATTAACAATACATACACTGTCGACAATCACCATAAGTACACAGACCTCAGTACTGTACACACAACCACAGAATGGCCAGGCTATGTCATCAAATATAACCCCTACTATACATAACATGGGTAGCAGTCTGATATCTCACTGGCTTGTTATCAGATGTGATGTCACTAAATATGGTGTACAGCACATATGCACCTCTTATTGCATGACATATGTACAAAGGTTGACAGAGTTGTGGCTGGAGACAAAACACAGGGCCAAAATTGACATGTTGTTGTGATAACCTCACACATTTACTATTGTAACAGGGTTTGTTGCAACATATGTCTTATGAGGGATATGAAGTCAGTAACTCTCACGGCTGTCACCATCTACAGACTGCAATCCTCACACTACCTCCTGCATTTCATAGATAGGTGCTCTGTGGGTAACACATGAAACAGAAGGCACCACACACTGCCCAGTCTGCAGATGACTCTACAGATGGGGGTTACCTCATAAACATATCACTGACATGACAGGTATTAAAACATGTAAGACAGCCATATCCACACACACCCTGTTAAACCAGCATTACTCCAAATGCAGTATAGCAGCACTTACAGTCTATAATCAGGTCAGGCACATCCCCCCTCCAGTGTGTTGGCCTGTTTCCACAGTGTATATTGTTAGAGGTAAATCCCCAATTCATCTGTGACGTTGTTTGCCAAACAACAGATCGAGTTCCTGCTCACAGTGAATGAAAAGCCCAACACCAACATGATGTTCCTATATATTGGAGTGTG
The DNA here is from genome assembly GCF_019279795.1 of Protopterus annectens. Classification (NCBI taxonomy): domain Eukaryota; kingdom Metazoa; phylum Chordata; order Ceratodontiformes; family Protopteridae; genus Protopterus; species Protopterus annectens. Next base: position 1,659,032,576 of record NC_056729.1, read on the forward strand.
TTTCCATGCAATTGGCTATGGGAATGTTACCACAGCTGTTCCACATGCAATCAGCTAGGGGAGGGCTGCAATTCATGCAGAGGCCATCAGCTGATCATGAGCATCACTTAAAATACATATGCTGCTGCCTAAGCAAGCAAAGCAGATGTAAGTCTCCACATCCACCAGAGAGGGAGTGAGAGAGGAAGACAGAGGCAAAGATAAGCCAGGGAGGGGTGGGAGAGTAAAACTTAATCATGTTTGTGTCACACACGTACCAGTACAGAGTATCAAACCCCTGACGACTATGTAGTGCTATCACATGTCTATGCAGTTATTGGATGCGCCAGATAGGTTGCATGTTGAGGAGCCCTCTAAACGTATATGTGATGGTGAGTGACATCTGCAACAGTGATATGGTAGCTATATGGTAGGTGTAGTACATGTGCCTGTCCACATGTACAGGTATCAGCGTCAGCACAGCCACACTCTCAGAGGGACGCACACACATTGACACACTTGGCAGGACCGGAAATATACAACTCATCATTAGTGAGATTGCTACAACACAGTACGGTGCAGGTATCACATGCACCACATGGGTCATATAGAGGTTATATGGGCAAAGGTATGTGGAGGTGTCTGACATCAGACAGCATGCTTCAGTATGCCAGTGGGGGTTGTAGTGAGTGTGAATGGGGTCATTGGCATCATACAACACACACACACACACACACACACACACACACACACACACACACACACACACACACACACACACACACACAGGGTGCCAGTACTGACATGCATGGGTGCATTGCTTCACGGGTGTGTAGTGGTCAACTGTGCCAGCCAGCTATACAAGGCTAGGTGATGAGTATACCTTGGCATCAGGCCACATGCAAATGGTCAACAGTGTGGCTCAGGGGGGTAGTGTCTGGATTTGCCCACACAGGTGGGTATTGTATTCACCATCCAGTCACATGGGTAACTATTGCATGTGGCTAATGCAGTGCATTGCTTGCCATGTATGTGTTCCTCAGACCATGACATGGATGGTGTCTCGGATGTGCACACCTCTCACATGCATGTACAGTGACATGTTGAACTGTATCATGGGGTGTCTGGTCCATGTTGTGTACACAGATTGTTATCATCAGATGTGCCAGTGCTGGCCTCATGTGACAGGAACTGTTAATGGACAGCAGGTTGACCCTGCACCTACATTGATAGCATGATACTGGTACTGCCTGGTGTCAGTGGCATCTGTACATACAGGGCATGTTTTTCAGGCATTGTATGTCCTTTCTGGGTCACATTTGATGGCACCACTGGTGTTGCAGGTTTCCAGTGGGGTGCATAAGGAAGGTGCACTGTTGGCATGTACATGCCTATTGGACTGATGTAGAGGGTGCCATGCCCTCTGTAGCCCACTGCAATCACCCCATGGTTACTATCAGTGGGCAATATGCAGGGTACTATCAACATAGTGGCTGTTGCCTAGGCAAGTGTGTGTGTATGAGACATGGGTTGAGAATGTTCTCTGGGTAATACAAGGGTTGCTAACTCTGTTTGCCTGGCCTTGATGTCACATGTAGGGGTATGGATTTACACCCCAGTCTCTCGGCTATTTCACATCTGTTATCCCTGTAAGGTGGAATAAGGCCACCATATAAGAACACACATGCACACACGCACACACGCACACACACACGCACACACGCACACACACATACACACACACCATGTCTGGATTTAGAACTCCTATCTAACTAGTTTATTATAGTACAGCAGTATGCAGTTATGGGACACGCCAGAGATATTTCTGGGCTACACCTTTCCCAAAGGTGTATTTCACAGTGAATAACATCAGCAGCCTTGCCAAAGTAGGGCATTTGAATTGTAATGCATGTGACTAGCCTAAAAAGCATTGCTCTCTACACAAACAGACATACACACACACACACACACACACACACACACACACACACACACACACACACACACACACACACACACACACACACACAGAAACAGGGTGCCAGTACTGACATGCATGGGTGCATTGCTTCACGGGTGTGTAGTGGTTGACTGTGCCAGCCAGCTATACAAGGCTAGGTGATGGGTATACCTTGGCATCAGGCCACATGCAAATGGTCAACAGTGTGGCTCAGGGGGGTAGTGTCTGGATTTGCCCACACAGGTGGGTATTGTATTCACCATCCAGTCACATGGGTAACTATTGCATGTGGCTAATGCAGTGCATTGCTTGCCATGTATGTGTTCCTCAGACCATGACATGGATGGTGTCTCGGATGTGCACACCTCTCACATGCATGTACAGTGACATGTTGAACTGTATCATGGGGTGTCTGGTCCATGTTGTGTACACAGATTGTTATCATCAGATGTGCCAGTGCTGGCCTCATGTGACAGGAACTGTTAATGGACAGCAGGTTGACCCTGCACCTACATTGATAGCATGATACTGGTACTGCCTGGTGTCAGTGGCATCTGTCCATACAGGGCATGTTTTTCCGGCATTGTATGTCCTTTCTGGGTCACATTTGATGGCACCACTGGTGTTGCAGGTTTCCAGTGGGGTGCATAAGGAAGGTGCACTGTTGGCATGTACGTGCCTATTGGACTGATGTAGAGGGTGCCATGCCCTCTGTAGCCCACTGCAATCACCCCATGGTTACTATCAGTGGGCAATATGCAGGGTACTACCAACATAGTGGCTGTTGCCTAGGCAAGTGTGTGTGTATGAGACATGGGTTGAGAATGTTCTCTAGGTAATACAAGGGTTGCTAACTCTGTTTGCCTGGCCTTGATGTCACATGTAGGGGTATGGATTTACACCCCAGTCTCTCGGCTATTTCACATCTGTTATCCCTGTATGGTGGAGTAAGGCCACCATATAAGAACACACACACACACACACACACACACACACACACACACACACACACACACACACACACACACACACACACACACACACACACACACGCACACACACATACACACACACCATGTCTGGATTTAGAACTCCTATCTAACTAGTTTATTATAGTACAGCAGTATGCAGTTATGGGACACGCCACAGAGATTTCTGGGCTACACCTTTCCCAAAGGTGTATTTCACAGTGAATGACATCAGCAGCCTTGCCAAAGTAGGGCATTTGAATTGTAATGCATGTGACTAGCCTAAAAAGCATTGCTCTCTACACAAACAGACACACACACACACACACACACACACACACACACACACACACACACACACACACACACACACACACACACACACACACACACACACACACACACACACACACACACACACACACACACAGTTGCCATGTCTGGGATTAGAACTCCTACCTAACTAGTTTATCACACTAAATCACTACACAGTTATAGGATGCACCACAGAAATTACTGGGCTACACCTTCCACAAAGGTGTATTTCAAAGTGGATGACCTCAACAGGCTTGTCATAGTAGGGCTATGGGGAGTGTGTGTGCATGGGCCATAACCCATTCAACTAGAGGCTGACACACCACATGCAGGCACATGCAGGGTTATATTCCACAGGTACATGTATACAGCTGCTAGATAACTATTTCCTTGTACAGTCATGTTGTACAGCTAGCATTTACGCCACACTTGTTGTCGCCTCACAGCAAGAGGTTCTCCGGTTCAATGCTGGGGTGCCTTTTGTGCGGAGTCTGCATGTCCTCCCTGTGTTTGTGTGGGTTTCCTCCAGGTACTCTGGTTTCCTCCCACTTTAAAAGACATGCATCTAGAGCATTTCTCCCCAGGCCTCTGCTGAAAATTGACTTTGTTCCAAGTTGGACTTTCCCCTGTTAACAAATGATAAATAAATAAATAAATAAATAGTCTGTAATGCTGACAGATAGTGGTGGCTACAGTGAGTAACATTTACACCTCATGTGCTTGTAGCCATTTGGCTGTGTGCTGGGTGGGACAGGCCTCATAATGGATGGCTTCTTGTCACAGTCACTCTCTCTCACACATCTATGTACGTCTACTTTTGGCTTATTGTAGTGTGTTGTCCTTGGATATGTGTCTGTATTCCTATCCACTGTGTGTGCAAGGCATGACTGGTGCATACTGAGGTGTATGCACTAACATCTGCAAATTCCAGATATGTATGGTCCACTGCTGTTTGCAGACATGGCCTTCATTTGTTTAAGTGTGTGAGCATGCCCAGTATGCCTTTCTGTATGTGTGGATCGATTCCAGGTAGTTTGTACTCCAGCGCAGATCTTTGTGTTGTACAACTATAGGTAGCAGACTGTTTCTGCAGGGTATCCGTCGATCATTTGGCAATATGGGGACAAACTGTGCAGGGGATAGTGTGTACTGTAGGTGATTGTGTCTGTGCTGCTCCAGCTGCATGGTACTGCTGTTAGCAGAGATATTCAGATATGTGTACTGTTATAACACCGTGATATTGTCTGTCCTCATGTACTGTCAAGTGGACATTCTTGCTTACAGTGATGTCTTGGGGACAAGGGTGACTGCAACTGTGTCTGCTATTGTGGGCAGACACCTACGTATTCATGGTAAGTTATGCCATTCTGGAGGGGGAGCTACAGACACTTGCCGCTGGGTCTGTGTATCTGGTTCAGCACCTTGGCACAGTGCTGGCAGAGGATCACATACTTGTACATCCATCAACATGACAGTATGGCCTTATCTTGCTGTGGCCATGCCTCACAGCTGTACAGATTTGCACAGGTTACCCAGAGGCAGGGGCCATGGGTCAGACATTACCCCATTGCGGTGTATGGGCAGGTGTGTAGCCACCCATTTATGTGTTTGCAGCCAGGGATAGTGTGTGCACACAGCTTGGTGTGGGACCCTGCACATCCCATGCTGCCCATGCTCCCACCCCCCACTGTTATTCTAACCTCTTCCATACATTATGCATACATTCTCTGATACTTTCCCTAAGGGTATCACCCCATCACAAGTGTGTGTTAGTGTTGGTCCACAGTTCATGCAGTGGGACATGGTGGACATGTTACTGTGGTTTGTCCACATGGCCTTGCATATGGCTTATGTGGAGTGTGTTATGTTATTTGGGTTTCCATGACATACCATGCATTGGCAGTACATGTAAGACACAGGCCTTTGGCAGAGGTGTGTGGGTCATTAGGTGTTGCTGCAGGCCAGATGTGCAGGCCGTTGCATTCTGACAGTCCTACAGTCTCAGACCACCATACAGTATATTCCCCTGGGGTGACAGAGTAGGTGTGATAGGTGTTCATGCCAATACCTTCTATCAGTCTTGATCAGGTGGTGTGGATGCTGGCAGGGTGCTACCTACAGCTAGAGACACACCTGCATGGGACACCTGTACTGCATTCTGCATTCTTCCGTTATTGCCATATACAGGTGGGGTCATATTGTACCCATTCCTTACAGCATGGATATGACCAGAGAGGTACCTGTGGGTGGTGTTTGTGTGAGCTGGGTGCATGTGTGCTATGGACACTACTTGCATCTGACATACAGATATTCATGGGGCATTCCAGTTATGCTGGCATGTGCAAGTACATCAGCTGTTTCCCAATACATCAGTCCTACCTCCTTTGTGATCTGCAAGTGTTCTGGCAGACATCACTGGTATACCCTACTATAGGACCAGTTAATGTGATGTACATCTGTATGTACAATTCCAAGGGTGTCTCCATTTCACAGTGACACAATATATACTGTATGTCTGGGGTATGTTCCTCTGTGTACTGCTTGTATATCTAGCCCAACAGCCATGCCACATCAGTCTTTCAGATGGTGACACATATTACCACCATACATTTACAATGGCTTACTGCTAATGTGTGCTATACTGGTGGGAATTGTCTTTGGCACTGCAGTTGTGAGGGCTTGTCCTTGTCATCAGCAGTAGTGGGCAATGGCCAACAGGTCTTACCTCAACATGCATACATACTGATCCCTCTCACACAATATGAAACACACAGCAACCTAACACACACAGACCTGCATGTTGTGCAAATGCTACAACCTATCCTGCTAACTTGGCCACCTCTGGGCATCTGTGCTCCACTGGTATTATACCTACACATACATGTTACTACATTTCTACACAGGATTGGAGGGGGGCACACCTGACTGTTACTACATTCCTACACTGGATTGGGTGAAGGGGCACACCTGACTGTTTCTACATGTCTACATAGGAGTGGGGGGCACACCTGACTGTTACTACATTACTACATAGGATTGTGGGGGACACACCTGACTGTTTCTACATTTCTACACAGGATTGGGGGGCACACCTGACTGTTACTACATTTCTACATTGGATTGGGGGAAGAGGCACACCTGACTGTTTCTTCATGTCTACATAGGAGTGGGGGGGGGCACACCTGACTGTTTCTACATGTCTACATAAGATTATGGGGGATACACCTGACTGTTTCTACATGTCTACATAGGATTATGGGGGACACACCTGACTGTTTCTACGTTTCTACACTGGATTGGGGGAAGGGGCACACCTGACTGTTTCTACATGTCGACATAGTAGTGGGGGAGCACACCTGACTGTTACTACATTTCTACATAAGATTGTGGGGGGGGCACCTGACTTTTACTACATTTCTATGCTGGATTGGGGGAAGGGGCACACCTGACTGTTTCTGCATGTCTACACAGGATTGGGGGGGGGTGCCTGACTGTTTCTACATTTCTACACAGGATGGGGCACTTGTACACATTTGCTATGACTGTACTGGTATGTCAGGTACTCTATTTCATTCTGTATTCTAACCTATCATGCTGACTAGAGGCATATCAGCGTACTACAGGTCTTAGCTTCGGTTGACCTACATATTAGTGTCTGACTTCCTACCCTTCTGAACTAACATCTCACTGCCTGACCTGCTGTAGTCTGTCTGTGTAGGTCTTGGGGGTTACCCATAGGCATCATTCAGAAGCCATAGCACAGCCTCTGTTTGTGTTTGTCTACGCCTGTCCTGCTGGCTGAGACTGTTGCTGGGTATGTGAACTGTCCTGACTGGCATGTGTGAGTCATATGGACACACATGTTGCCCAGCAGATTTCCTGCAGTGGGTTTTGTCACCCTATGTAGTACTGGCTACTATGGTGACTCCAGTATTTGTTACAGATCTCATGGTGCCACTATGTGTGTCTGGGTGTCTACTATCTGTTGGCATACCATTCAGCCACACAATTCCCTTGCATGCTCACATCCATACCATAGATACAGGTAATGACACATTCTACTCCATTCGGTAATTGGTAGGTTGATTGACTTACCTTGTGGGTGTGCCAGTATTGAGGATGGTGCTGGAGGGCTGCCTATATTGGATGCACATAGTATACTCCCTATACATGGTTGTGCACAGGTAGTGTCATGTTTGCCATCCCTTTTACTGTATGTTCGAGTCAAAGAGAGGTGTCGTTCCCTGGGTCCCTACTGTGTCAGTGCATGTGCTATGTGTTGCCTCTTTGCCAAGGCCAGGGTATACTGGGCATGCCTCCATCTGCCTACTGGGGAAGGCTCAGGTTGTTCCTCCTCTGAGTAATTCTGTGCCTGTGCAGGCCTTGGCACTGGTGGGGGGGCTGTGTGGCCCTGCCCTATGCTGTTCCTGCTGCAGCTGTTTCCACAGGATCATTTTGTGTAGCATGGCACATACCATAACAATTTGAGTACATGTAGCTGGTAAGTACTGCAAGGCTCCACCGGATGTGTCCAGGCTCTGGAACCAAGACTTCAGCATCCCAAACACATGCTCTATTATAAGTCTGGTCTGTGCGTGTGCCTCATTATGGCATTCTTGTTCTGGTGTGTGTGCATTTCTAATGAATGTCATCAGCCACGGCTCCAGTGCGTAACCAGCATCCTCCACTAGGTGACCGTAAGGGATGTCCCCATTGGAAAATCTCTGGTACAGCTGCGTCAGATGCCAGATGTGGGAACCGTGATAGCTTCCAGGGCAGCCAGCACACACATTCATTATAATGCCCTGGGCATTGCACACGACCTGGCAGTTGATGGAGGGGAAGCCCTCGTGGTTGATGTAGACCCTACCCTGATCACCTGGTGGTACTTTAATGCATGTCTGTGTGCAGTCTATGGCACCCACTACCTCAGGGTACTCTGCTATTTGGTGGAAGATACGCATATTGCTGGCCAACATCTCACGGGTGTTGAGGAAATATACGTGCTCACTGGCATGTGCTGACATGGCATCCAGGAACTGGTGGAATACTCTGGATGCTGATGCCTGTGAGATCCCCATGATATCCCCAGTTGAGCTTTGGGAGGTACCTGTGGCTAGTATTCCCAGGCCTACACATACCTTGGTATCCACTGGGATGGCTTCCCCTCTGTTAGTTCGGTGTGTCAGGCGTGGCCGGCACAGCTCAACAATTTCCTATAGGAGGTCCCTGTCCAGCCTATAGCGCTCCACTATCTCCAGCTCATGTAGTCCCTGGTAGGTTACCCTGGGTCTGTACACTCTTCTCTGTCTCCTCACTGTGGGTTGGTCGACAGCATTCACATCCTCACCACCCTAAGTCTCTCCCACATGTTGTTGTATGATGCCTGCTGCAGCCTCTATCATTTTGTTGTTTTGTTTGTTAAAAGTTCCCCGCTTGTATACACTGGTAGTATAGAGTATGGGAAAAACCAGAGGGGAAGGTGTTTGTATAGTTTATAGTAGTGTTCTGGGCTGGGCTGCTTCCTGTATAATTGGCTGATTCTGATACATTTCACCTGCCAGATATGCTAGTTCTCCTAGATTACCTTACTACTGCTGTTTTCCCTTCCCATTGCCTTCCTGTTTAAGCCCAGGGGAGCACCGTGCAAACACAGTGCTCAAATGTGCACAGAGCTGCTATTTCCTGCTTTACTTTTTTTTTTCTTTAAAACCCGATGACACCCGCTTAGGCAATGTAAAGAGTGTTAGGCAGCCTGAGACATACCCCCTTGCCTAGCTGTGCTAAGCCAGGAGCAAACCCGAGCCACAGGGCTCCAATCCGCTTACAGTATGCCTGGCACACACCCCATGATGTCAGCTAACTCCTAGGCTTGCACCAAGCTATTCCTGTTCTTACACTGTTGGGTGCTGACTAGCATGCGGGGGAAATCTGGGATTCACTATCATGCCCCTCATTTGCATAGGATTGCCTGCTAATGCATAGTTATATGTCCCACACTGAGCCTCCCCCCGTAGCAACCACTATTCACTGGCCATGTTGTCTTCTGCCTGCCATTGGATATAATGGCAGAATAGTGATTTTAGTTAGAATGCTTTTTTTAGGTTTGTTTTTTTATTCCCCCCCAATCCCGTTTGCACGCTGCTGCCCTATGCTTAAACAGCCGAGATCAGTTAAAAGTTGATTTTTTTCTTTTCAAATGTTTTCCATGCTGATGGCCTTATAATTGGCCATTGGCATGCTTTCTACATGATATCCATCCTTTATTTGGAGCTGTTATGTCTCCATTTTGTAATTTGCAGAAATGTACTCCGTTACTGGCGGAATACATTTCTGCAGATTACACTAGTCCTGCACAGCCTGTTTTCAGCTTCCTGGATCATAAATTTACCTCGTTTGCATGGATTTCTCCTGCAAATGGGGTAATTTGCATACAGGGGCTGAGTCCTTGCAGGAGAGCTCATGCACGCCCCTACAGGTTATTCCTGGATTGCACGGCAGACATATTGCCTGCTGGAGCTACTGCACTAATTCTGCATGCTGTGCAAGGCTTGCAGAATCTGGGGGCTGATCTTAACAACACTTAGAAGGGTACAAATAAACAAAACAAGGCATCCAGCAGTCACCAAACATGCTACAAATAAACTGAAGAAGTGGTGACTAGTGTAGTGTGTAGTGCAAGTCTCCAAATCCAAGTAGGAATCAAAACAGAGATAAAACAAACTAGTTTTTATTTACAAAATAAGATTAAGTGCTTTCGTCCTTACAAGTCAAGGACTTTATCAGAATAAATTAAAGCAAGCCCAAAAGACAGTTAAATACTATTTTCAAACCAGACATCACTTAGTTATTGGTTAAAACAAATAATTTAATTAGTTTGGTTGACTTAAACCTCACTTAATAACTCCTCCTCTTAAAGAGCTACTATGCTTAGACTATTTGCAAACATGACAGTGGTTTAAACTGTTCAAGATCTTTAACTTTTTTGTGGACATCCCACTTACCTGAAAAAGATTTAAAAGAAAAATAATATGTATTCTGTTTGGATTCCTACTTGGATTTGGAGACTTGCACTGTACATTACACTAGTCAACATGTAAAAAGGGTGTTTAACAGTTGTTAAGCACCCTACATGGTGTAAACATTGCTTCTGTCATGATCATTCACGTCAGTATTACATAGATTGTATAAGGCCTGCCTTCTCTGGAATGTCACTCCTCTTACTGGACATTATTCTGTATTTCCTGTTCCCACAATTTCCACTTTTTATCTAGTTTGCTCCTTGCCTTTTCTAACCCCCAGCACCATTTCCTTTACCTCCTTTACAACATTTGAGAATTCAGTTACAGTTGGTTTAGATTTTGATTTCTGTTATCTAGTACAATTGCTGTTTTGGCAGTCAGCAGTATTAGACTTAGTAAGCCTTAGGTCCAGACAACTCACTTTCTACATCACATCTCAAAAGAATCACATTCTTAGTTATACGTTTTTGCTCTCCCAACATTTCTGACAAAGTATCTTGTAGGAAACTTTCAAAATTTGCAAACTCATTGCATTCTCAACAAACAAGTGCCTTTCTCTTTCCCATCTCACCTCCAACATTTGCTGTCCCCCTGTGCAATAATTCTCTGAAGATATAAAAAGTGCTCTGCAAGCACTTTGCAAAAGCCATAAAGCACCTAGAGTATGTTGCATTCGTGAGAGCCGTACAAATATCCTGCTATTGTTCCTTTGTATATTGACTTCCCTTTCTGATTTCAGTGTTTCCTAAACTCTTTTTATTTTCAGTCTATCCTTTCTTGACTGGGTGAGACCCACGATGCTCATAGTCTCTTTTCAGGGAAGGCCCATGGTGGTATTTACACTACTAGACTACACTAGTAATTTAGCCAGGGCATCAGGGAAGTTCCACAACTCTTTTCAATAGGTATTGAGGATTTTTTACATCTACCTGAGCTATCACAAACTCAGGCAGATGGGGTCTCGGTTTAACGTGTCTTCCAAAAGATGGCGCACTCAGGAGTACAGCACCCCCTTATGCTGCACAGCAGTCGATTTACATGGTGTGGGAATAGAACCCACAGTCTTCTTTAGCAAAGCTAAGTGTTCTACTTGTTGCACCACTGACAATGAATCTGATTAATTCTTATAGTTATCATGCATTATTTTATATCTCCTAATAGTTATTCATTTTTTAATCACATTTTCTGTTCTATACTCAACTACTAACATACACAGAGCTAGTCTTTCATTTAACACTCCCCTATCTCTTTGTCTATACTCTGTTATGTACCTGTGGTAGGGAAGGCACTTTCCAACTTGCGGTACGATTTACTGTCTGGAATCATCTCACACTACAATTTCCCCCATCCTTAGATATTTATTCCATATACCTTGCTTTCTTTCCTAATTTTCTCCAATAAATGTCACAGCTCTCTTGCTTATTTTCTATGTCCGTATTTACACTCATCTCTATTGGCCAAATCTTTCTCCATTTCTCTGTTGGCTTACATCCCAAACTACTTTTTGCTCCTTTGTAATTATAATATTCTGTATGTTTGTTATTGCTCTCATTAAGGATTTGCATCCCAATCCTACTTTCTCTCTCTCCGCAAACTTGTTTTCCATGCATCATAGAAGATTTGCCAAACATTATATAACAGATTACACTTTGTAGCCTAATGGAAAATGCTTGTTAGTGGTACATTTCAGTTAAAAGGCATCTCAAATAATTCAGAGAAAAACATTGCAACAAATAACTTTGACCACAGAGGGAGTGCACAGAATAAGATTATCTACCAGCTTAGCATTCCAGACAGATAATGACATCCTGGTTTGTGTAGTATGCCCATTCTACTGTGAACTAACTATTTATTATTTATTTTATTTATTTTTCTTTACCGAGAAAGTCCGACTGGACCATTTTCAGAGGACGTCCAGGCAGAAAAGCTCCACAGAAATAAAGCAAAATACAATAATTTGATAGTACAATAGTATACATACAGTAAGATGGAGAATACACATTGGTTTACCTTTAAAACCGCAAATCACAGTGGTTCGAGTGCTCATATGAGTGACTCAAAACCACAAAAATGTAAACATTGACAGTCCTTAATGTTCGAAAAACAGCAAATCGAAAAGCAGATTTGCTGTTTTTCGAACATTAATGTCGAAAAAAAATGTAAAGCAGGGGGGCAAGCACCCCTGCACCCCCCATGTGCAGAGCTGAGTGCCCTACACCCCCCTACTTTATTATTCTAACTCTGAGATCGCACTACAGTGGGGAAAGGAACAATTTCCCGATCCCCACTATAGTGCACTCTGCCCTGGAATGTCGAATGTGCAATGAGCGACTCTGTGCATTCGCTCATTGCACATTCGAACCTTTTCCCATTCGGCGTTTGCAGATCTTGCAGACTGCCTTTCGTACAATTGTAATTAGCCTGTGTGCAATACGCACATCTAAAGGTAAACCTACACATCATCTAGTTAGTCTAAACAAAGTAGTATTCAATACAGTGTTCTAGTAGATACAGGTTCAAAAAGAAAAACACAAGCATTTCAGTGAAGATCACTGTGAGAAAAACAAAATTACTACAGTGTACATGTTAAATAATAGTTATGAACAAATGAGATTTTCTTTATATCTATTTTTGAGTTGTAATAAACACTGAGGAGAGGGAGAAAATGAGGTAAGGAGTGGACAGTGTGTTGAGAGATATAACGATGCTATAAAGCTGATTTTCATCAGTCTTCTTAAGAAGTGGTTTGTGTCTTTCTCATGAACTTTTTAATTCTGCTACTGAATATGACCCTGGTGACACTTTAAGCTGACTAGTATAGTTATTTGCCACCTTTTAAAAATAAATGTTTCTTCATAGGTTCATAGGTTCATAGGTTGGTATTAAGCTATCGACCCTAGGGCCTATGCAAGCCTAGCCATAACAATTCCCCGGATAGTTCTTTCCACAATATTTATTTCCCTGGACCTCTGTCTAGCAGGGCGACTGACGTGATCCCCGGGGTGAATTTCCTATATAGGTTCATAGGTTGGTACTAGGCTATTGGCCCTACGGCCTTTATGTTTCTTTTGAATCATTCATCTTGTATGCAAATGATCCACAATGAAGCAGTTATCCCTGGGAGGTCACTGACAACTTATAATGGTGTTTAAACTCAGAGAAGCAAGACAGTGTTGTGTTTTTATCACATTCTCCATATTCTCTAAAATTCTGAAATTTAGGAGTTTATATCTATTATCTATCTATCTATCTATCTATCTATCTATCTATCTATCTATCTATCTATCTATCTATCTATCTATCTGTCTGTCTATCTACCTATCTCTCTCTCTCTCTCTGGATCTAGGACTTTAAGCCCGAATCCATTACCACCAAACGCACTTTAACAAAATCACTTTCATCGAAAAAGCGCTTTCATTAAAGTATGTTAAAAAAAAACACACAAAATCTACTTGAATGCAGGGGGGCAAGCCCCCCTGCACCCCTCGATGTGGGGGGCTGCACCTCCAAACCCCACTACTTTAATATTCTCACTCTGAGGTCGCACTACAGTGGGGAAAAGGAAATTTTCCCTTACCGCACTGTAGTACGACTGGAACAACATGCATACTTATGCGAAAGTGCTGCTTCAGTCAACAGCACTTTCGCACAAGTATGCTCACCAAATAGGGATTCGGTGAAAGATGCAGTCGAGCATCGGTACGGATCCCCTCTCTTGCTATATATATATATATATATATATATATATATATATATATATATATATATATATATATATATATAGAGAGAGAGAGACAGACAGATATATGGATATATGGATAGAGAGAAGTTAGGGTTAGGAACACCAGCTGGGTGCTACAAGCTTGTGTTTCTAAAGGTTAGCCAAACAGTCCACTTATACTGTGCTGATGATGCCAAAAGAAGGCTGAAATATGCATGTCCACATCTAGTGGGGTTTGGCTTTACTGGCCTGAATTTGTCCGTAACAGACTTAAAAGAAAAGTGTCATGGGAATTCAGAATTGCCATATAGCTGAAACACCTGTTGACCTTCAGGGGTCATTTGTATTTACCCCTTATCCCTAATACAAGAGGTTTTCAGGAAATGCACAGGAACTCTGGCTTGGAAAGGTTTGTAGTTTTTACTGATGAGTGTGCCCTGAGGAATGATAACTTTGAAACTAATGGGGACTAATTTTCTTGTGTGTGTTTGCTGCAAAGATTACTTAAAGATTAAATCATGAGAGAAGGCATTGACTAGTAAGGACTGATGATCTGTTTGGTGATCTGAGTAAGATAAAGAACCTACTACTTTGTTAGAAACGCTTCAAATACTTGGTTTCAACTAATTAATCGATTCTTTAAAAAATATTGAAGAAAAAATGCAGACACATTTAATTGTTAAATAACTGTTCTTTATCTAAACATAATATTTAAATGCCTAACTCCCAGGCACTTTACATCAAACAGAATACAAAAACTGGAAATTATTAAAAGATGGAAGATCCAAATTAAAGATGTTGGGAGATCTTTAGAAATAAAATTATACTTCATTAAAATTATGAAGTCTCAAGGCAGCAATATCATATAATTCACAATCCATTGGAAGGCAGAAGTGTGAAATGTTGAACTACCGGGTGTACAGAACAGCTTCTGGTGAACAAGAAACCCTGCTGATCTAGCAAGTTAGTTTTAACTAGCGGGAGCATATTGCTGGTACAGTGGCTACATTTTTTACTCTGTAATATACCACCATCTGGTGGCATAACATATGCATGCAGCCATGCACAGAATAATATACCATATGTTTGCCAGGTGCCTGAACAGAAAAATAAGTAACCATTAAACAGTTTTGTACACACACACGGACGCGCACACGCGCACACACGCACACACACACACACACACACACACACACACACACACTAAACAAAAAGAAATAAAGAAAAAAAGTTTTTTGGTAGTTTTAGCATTGTTTCTTCATGTTATATCAAACTATTTACTGTGGCATTTCAGTTTGAAGAGAGTAACATACTATTTTCTATTCTGTTTGCTTATGATTAGTTAAGACACTAGTTTTAATTAATTTGCCTTAAAAGGATCAAAGCACAATATTGTTTATATTATTATTATTATTTCTGTTAGCATACAGCTTCTCGACTGCTAGGATTTAATTAGTAAATGAACATTTCTTGCCTGAATCCAAACTATTTTGTGATACTCCTGACACAGCATACTGAGAAGACAGTTTCCTACATTTCTAACAGAAATAGGCATCCAGCATATGTTTACAGCTATTATAGATAGAATTTAGGAACAATGTTTGAAAAATGACTGTGCAGTATATGTCAGTGAGGTGGTTGGATGGATCTTTTGATGTCGAGTTGTGAATAATGAATTGCACACACAGAGAATGTGACTTTGAAAGCAATACATATAGCTACAAAGGAGCTGCATTGAGGCCTTTATATTGTACAGGTGAAAAGGTGTCAGCTCCTTCAAAAATGGCTATGATGGTACTGCCTGTGGACACTGACAGCACAGTATCATAAATCACAATCTTTTTTACTTTTATGTGTAAGGTGTACATCCTGAATTATCCTCTGCACACTACTGGTATGTTACTTTGCTGGTGTCAAGCATTTGTGGAGTCTCTGGTTGGAGTTATGGAGGATGTATGCTAACAGTCTTTTTGCTTACATAATAATACAATATTCACATACACAGACTCTTTTGCATGTACACATTTCTATGGACGTGTGTATGAGTGTGAGTGTGTGTGTGTGTGTGTGTGTGTGTGTGTGTGTGTGTGTGTGTGTGTGTGTGTGTGTGTGTGTGTGTGTGTGTGTGTGTATGTACGTGCACATATTTGTGTGTGTTCCATGTGCCTGTATAAATTTGTATGTGTGCAGACATGGGTGTGTGTGTGTGTGTGTGTGTGTGTGTGTGTGTGTGTGTGTGTGTGTGTGTGTGTGTGTGTGTGTGTGTGTCTGTGTGTTTACATGTCACTAGGCAGTGTTCACCTTGGCTCAAGATGATTGTCACTGTTGAAGTTACATCCTCACACCATGTGCAAAACTAGAAAAAAGGGGTTATGGATGGATGCATATATATCTATGCGTATATCTATACATATATCTATATATATATATATATATATATATATATATATATATCTATATATATATATATATATATATATATATATATATCTATGTGTGGATTTACTTACTTTTATCGCATGACACTGACCGATGTGAATAAAGTCAACACGTATGTCAACACGCTACTAAGAATGCACTGCACATCAGTCTTGGCACACGAAAAGTTTAAAACAAAATTAAAAAGAAAACATCATGTTTGCAGAGGGTAAGCACCTCTGCACTTTCCACACCACTATTAATTATATATAGTCTAACTCCGGGATTGCATAATTCTGAGGGAAATGGCAAATTCCCCAACCCTGACAATTGTTTGATCTGTTACTTTTGTTGAAAGGTGTCAACCATCTGTTTAGTTGACCAAATTGTGTCAACTAAACAGTTGTCAACAAAAGTGTTGTTTGTGCCTTCCATATATATGTATAGATAGCTAGATATACATGGCTATACACACACACACACACACACACACACACACACACACATATATATATATATATATATATATATATATATATATATATATATATATATATATATATATGGGCATACTTCTGTTCTTCAAAAACACACTTCTTCGAAGAACAGACAGCCGAGACCCACTTTAATGAAAGTGCATTTAACCAAAAGTGCACATTCGGGTAAATCAGTTAACCGAAGCATGGTACAGTAGGGATAAGGAAATATATCCTTTTCCCCCCTGTAGTGCGGACTCAGAGTTAGTATATATATTTCACTGTTGCAGTTATCACATTTGGGTTATCTGCTTGCAGTAGCCCTCAGTCGGCCTGATTAACAAAGTCTTGGGTCCTGCGTTGGTTGCTGTTTCATCTTCCATGACTTCAGGTAGTCAGGGGTGTAAAGCATGCAGCCGATGCCACTACATCAGTCTTTCTTGCCATGCAGTGCCCAAAGCAGAAGCAGTTTGCAAGTGCTGGTCGGCCGACTCCTGACATTTTCATTTTCGAGCTTCAGAACCAAAGTCTTCAACTAAGCTAAGTACCCCGTTGGGGAAACGTTTTCTTGCTCTAAACCGATGTCAGTAAAAGTCAATAATTGTATTTCTTGTGGAAAGCAAATACCTCATAAATATCTCCATTTGTACTGCATTACTTGCCTAGGCCCTGACCACGACATGCCTCACTGTCAGTTTTGTGCCTTATTTAAACCATGAACTATTTGTCGTTGGTTTATTTACGCTTCTAAATATTTTGGTACTCGGTTCAATTATCCAGATATGGCTTCAGTAAGCCACCCGACTACCGACATTTCATCCCATTGTGAGGTTATTTGAACAACAGGTATTTAATGAATTATGTCTAAATTAAAATTCTATTCTCAGACATTTTTTTATAACTTGACTAAAGAACAAAGGGTCACTTTAAATAAGCTTAAGACAAATAAGGATGTGATTGTTATTAATACAGATAAGGGTGGTGCCATTTTTATTTAGATGGGGTTGATTATGGTCTTGAAGCATCTAGGCAATTGAATGATGTAACTTCTTACTGTAAATTGCCTCATGAACCTATTTTTGAATTTAAATCATATATCAATGTTTTTTTTATCGATATGAAAGATAAGGGCTTTATTACAGAAAGCTTGTTACAATTATTGATGGATGATCCTAAACCTCAATATTTTTATATTTTATCTAAAATACAGAAGTCAATTCTCAATCCTCCTGGTCAACCCATAATATCTGGAAGGGTTTTCTCACTGAACCATTGTCAGCCTATTTGGAATGTATGCTTAAGCCACTTGTGATATTTGTGAGGGCTCGTATTAAGGATACTAATGAGTTCCTTTTACTGATGAACAATTTGCAGGTTCCACTCAGGGCATATTTGGGCACATTGGATGTACAGTCTCTATATACCAGTATCCCTCATTTTGGTGGTATGATGGCTGTCAAATATTGGTTAGAATATTCTAGAATGTATTAGGAAACTCAAGTTCAGTTTGTATTGAAGGTGTTGGGTATAGTTTTATAACACAACATATTTATATATAGGTTCATAGGTTAGTACTAGGCTAACTGCCCTTGCAAGCCATTGTAAGCCTAGCCAATTATCCCTTGTGAGGCTCAAACCCTGCACCTTATCTTTGTAAGGCAAACACCTTAACCACTAGGCCACTCTCCCAACCTCTAAACAACCCTTGCAGGTCTTGAACCCAGGACCCTGCCCAATATAGTCAGAGTAGTTCACTACTAAGCCATAACAGCAGTAGATATATTATATAAGTATACATAGGTTCATTGGTTCATAGATTAGTACTAAGCTAACTGCCCTTGTGAGCCATTTTAAGCCTAGCCAATTATCCCTTGTGAGACTCAAACCCTGTACCTTGTGCTTGTAAGGCAAACACCTTAACCATTAGGCCACCCTCCCAACTTTCAAATGAAAGTTTTATAGGTTCATAGATTAGTACTAAGCTACCTGCCCTTGTGGGCCATTTTAAGCCTAACCAGTTACCCCATGTAAGAATTGAACCCTGTACCTTGTGTCTGTAAGGTAAACACCATAACCATTATGCCATAGTTCTGATTGGTATCTGTAAAGCAAGGGTACAGCTATGGGTGCTTCCTTTGCCCCAATATATGCTGATTTATTTATGGGTATTTGGAACTCAAGCTTATTTATGATGACAATAATCCTTTTTCGAAATACCTTCATATGCGTCAGCATTATTTGAATGAATGTTAGGCAGTATGCAGTGGACCTGTTGACAAAACGGAACATTTTCTACAATACTTAAATCACAATGATTTTTGGACTGAGATTTACTGGTAAGATTGACTTATTTAATGTGGACTTCTTGGACGTCAACATTACAACTGTTACTAATATATATCGTAAACCTTTAACCAAAAACTCATTGTTGCTTGCTGAGAGTTGTAACCCTAAACAAGTTGTTCAGAACATCCCCAAATCTCTTTATAGTTAAGATGCTTATGTAGTACTGGCATGAGTTTTCAGAAAGAAGCCATCAATATGAGGAATAGATTTTTACACAGGGGATATTCGTCTAGGGTAGTTAAAAGTGGTTTGGATATTGTTGTATGACAATCGCGGGATAGTCTGTTGGTAAATTTAGAGATAGCTGAGATTAATAATGAATTGAATACAATTGAGGGCTTGAATAAATGTCATCTCATTACTACCTTTGGGGTGAATACTTTTAAATTAAAGGCAATAATAAACAAATACTGGTATATTCTAAAATCAGATTCTTTTTTTTTTTTGGCCAGTCCTTAGGTAACCATTGTTTCTATGGCTACCACTAGGGTAGAATGATAGGGGAACATCTTTCTAACTTTAAAAAAGTAAAAGTAATATTTTTCAAATTAAATCCCAGAGATTTTAAATACTTTTTGTGGCAGTTATTCGTATTGCAAAGTGGTATCTAGAACAAAGCCATTCACTTTGGTTAATACGTCAATGTTGTTCAATATTAGACACTTGATTACTTGTATGAGTGAATGGGTGGTTTATCTAGCAGTGTGTCAGTGTGGAGCATTCTATGTGGGTCAGACTTCTAGACCCTTTAACCAGAGAATTCCACTAGACTTGAGAGATATTCAATGTAGACATCCAAGAACTGCCTTATACCAACATATGTTGAACCATGCTACCGCTGATTTTGTTTTTGTAGGCATTGACATGGTGGTGGGAGATGGTTTGTCAGATAAACACAGACATATTATTCTAAATCGTAAAGAAAGTATGTGGATTATTCATTTAGGAGCAATGATTAAACTGGGTCTAATTGAGCACATCTAATGTTATTTAATCAGTTTTGTTATCGGTCGTAATTTGTTTTGATAATATCTTCATTTTACTTTTGCTTTTGGGTTGGGGTTTGTTCTTTTGATAGACTGCGTCTTTAAATAGGGATGTTACATACCTCCTGATGCCTAGCATTTCTAGTAAACAAACGGATGACACCATAGGGCAAAACTGGTTTGTGGTCTGTCCTTTGCCATTACTTATATATGATATTTTTGAATTGTTTGAATTCAATGAATTAGATTAACTTTGGACTACACAATTTTGTGGATATATGTGGTTACTAGTGCTGGAGTATAGTGGTTGGAGCTGTCATTTTATTCTCCGTTGACTTCATCATTACGTGCACTGTTTGGA
>NC_056729.1:1659058127-1659064151 GCF_019279795.1 Protopterus annectens
GGCTGAACTACCACCTGATAAGTGTGTGTTGTTGTTAGATCTTCCTGGTTAAATCTAGAGAAGATTCCAGGACTGAACTCCTGCAACATCAAGTTGATCTCTTGGCAGTTAACCATGGATTTGTCTTGTCTTGTATCACCATAATTAGTGGAATGCCCTTTACCTAGGACTTCCTGACAGAGAATGACTATTCATGACTGGTGTAGAACTCCACAGCCAGATTACTAGCTGGTGCTTTGCGACACCAACATATTATGCTTGTTTTTTGCAGCCACTACATTACAGAATTGTATTTAAGGTCTTACGCATAGTGTTTTTTTGCATATATTCAGTTTATGTCTCATATCTGGCAAAGCTTCTTGTAAAATATTCTCGTTCTTGTTCTTGTGCTAGGCCCTCCCATGGACTGCTGGTGGTTCCTCAGGTATATTTGGAAAACATCTAGTGTTACATCATTGGCTTTTAGGTTCAAAACATGTGGAATATACTGCCCTACTTTGGCTATATTTGATAGGTTACTCAAAACTTGTGAATTTGAGCTTTTGTTTGACGATGTAGGTACTGCATTTGCCTGGTTTTGCGTGCTGAGCAGCGCTGGTTAGCTAGGGTAAAACTATTCCCGGCTCCACAAAGATTCCTCTTCAATTTTTCCCTTGGAACTAGACAAACTTTCAACTTAAGCACTCAAACCATTCATTTCTTAACCCGGCACTTGCTCAAAACTCATTGAAAACACTTATAAACCCTAGCACTAGACCCTCCTGTACTGAACAGAAGGACAAGGCTCTCTATTCGACCTTACCAGCCATCCAGTAAAACAGTTCACTGTACCTATTCAGGCATGTCCAAATGGCAGTTTCAGGTGTACTCTCCAGTTCAACTGGTGAATCTGGGCATTTTGAGGCAATGTTACAACTGCCTCATGTACACAGACAACCCTCTCCTCCTACCACCAAACACTAATGCATGCGAGAGATGCAATTATACAGCCAAACTGGATGCTAAGCTCTCTCAACCCAAGACTGGATCAGACAGTCAAGAAGAGAAGGGAAATACTTGCATCACACCACCAGTCTCACATAGACCTATTAAACCAGCACCGGCAAAAAACACACATGTTGTGTCTTTCGGCTTTTCCCAGTTAGGGGTCACCACAGCAGAACTCCGGTCTGCTAATGATTGGCAGTAGATTTTTACGTGCCAAGTTGCCAGCTCTGACACACAGTCTTCAACGAAGGTACGCCCATTCACGCATGTCTCCACACAGAAGACGCTCTAGCTGAGAATCGAACAGGTCAGCATCTTACTGTGAGGTGACAACGTTACCGCAGCACCACCATAATTACATGAAAACATACTCAGAGGCTCTAAATAAAAATCTGCAAAAGCAATAGAGACCTCCAAAGCAAACATCCAAGCAACCTCCACCCCCCAACACAAACCATGAAGCAAATACTTCACAAAACCAGTGTGCCATGCAATCACAGCCCTTAAGGCAAAATAACATACCCAACATACTAGTAATAGGTGACTCTATAGTCAGGCACATTGACATCCCACTCACTAGGCTGAATAAGGGGAAAGTTACTGTTAGCTGCCTGTTGGGTTCCAGGATCTGCCACATAACACAAGCACTCAGGCCACTCCAGAACAAGTACATATATGACTCTGTCATTGTCCATGTTGGTGTGAATGACCTGAGCCATACCTCCCTGGGCTACATGAAAATAGACATGAAAGAGCTCTCTGATCACATAGCCCAGGCCAGTATGACCCTGACCCTTAGTAGCATCCTGCCCTCACCAAGAATGATATCACTGTATAAAGAAAAAATTCTCGATTTCAACAATTGGCTAAGCTTCTGGTGTCATTCAAAGGGGATCCAGTGTCTGTCAGCCTGGGATGACATGCTTGACAAGCCACGCTGCTTCACTAGAGATGGCTTGCACTTGTCACCCTTAGGCTTTCGAATACTGGCCAAGGCTCTTGCCACCCCCATAGTGCCTTTTTTAGGCAAGGCTCAAAAGACAAACCCACCACCATAAATAGCACAAGTAACAAAAAACTGAGGGTAATGCTACTCAACGCCAGAAGTCTAAACCTCAAAATGCACGCACTCAAGGCACTCCTCAGTATGGAGAAAATCGATATATGTGCAGTAACATATACCTGGTTTAAGGTTCCGGAGAGCACCCCAGCACTACCAGGCTACAACTCATAACATACACTTTGGCCACAGAACTCAAATTGAAATACAAAAGGCAGGGGCGTATCCATATTCATCAAGGATACCCACACCTCCAGGTTAGTGGCACAGCACGATGCTTCAGAGGTCATCCATGTGCAACTAACAACAGGCAAAACTGCAATTCAAATTGTAGCTTGCTACAGATCACCCAACATGTCCCAGGACCCCCAATTCCATGTTTCTGGAAACACTCGGAAACATAAAGGTCCTGACAAACACCCTAATATTGGGTGATTTCAATTACACAAACATTAACTGGGAGAACTACTCATGTACTAACTCCCTTGCCCAACATTTCCTAGAATTTATAAACTCAAATACCCTGGTTCAACTGGTCAACGCTCCCACCAGAGGTGACAACATAATGGACCTGGTCATCATCAACATGGGAGACTGGTGTTCCACACTGGAGGTCAACCCCCTCACTGGTTAGATCTGACCATAAACAAATCGCTTTGGATATCCACATTCTGCCTCTACCCCCGGACAAGGAAACCACCATGAAAAACTTTTCAAAAGCAAACTTCACGTTACTTAAGACCGAGCTGGAAAGTGTCAAAGCCCCCATGCTAAAGGATAACGCTGTCCAAGCTGCAAAATCCTTTACTAATGCATTCTACAGGCACCTACAAGAATGCATGGATTGTGCCATCCCAAGCAAAACCAAGACTCACTCCTCCAAGAAAAGGAAACCAGTCTGGTGGACTCCTGCCATAAACAAGCTATACAATAAAAGGAGGAAACTAGTACAGAAAAGAGTAAAATCCCAAGAAGGGAAGACATCCCTGATCAGTATCAGCAAGAAACTACGACCCCTCATAAAATCATCCAAGGCGAGCTTCGAAAGAAAAATTGCCAATGACTCCAAAGATAACCACAAGGCATTCTTTAGCTATGTCAAGAATCTAAGTGGCAATGCTCAGATCTACTCAGAGTTAGTGCATAATGGCACAAAATACACTGAACCGACTGATATTGCTAACATCCTGGCAGACAGGTTCAGCGCAAACCTCACCCCCCCTCACCCCCAAAAGGGCCCATAACCATACCAGAAGAATGTAGAGTCCCTGAAATCACAGACACTCAGGTTAAAACAGCCCTCTCCAAGGCCAAAGACACAGCATCAATAGGACCAGATGGTGTCCCAGGCTTGATCTGCAAAGCTATGGAGTGCGTCATCACGGAATTCATTAACAGAAACATTGGGAACCTCCAAACACTGCACCCTACCCAGTTCGGCTTTGTTAAGGGCAGTTCATGCCTCTTAAATCTGGTGGACTTCTTTGAGACAGTTACCAAGGCTATAGATGAGGTAAAGGCTGTACACAGAGCCTACCTAGACCTCGCAAAGGCCTTCGACACCATTCCCCATTCTGGTACTATAGACAAGCTCACCAGCCTGAACATAAACCCCTACGTCACAAGATGGGTTGCCTACTGGCTCATGGACAGAACCCACATGGTGAGAGTTGTAGGAGCTAGGTCAGACTCTAAACCGGTTACAAGTGGCATTCCCAAGGGCTCAGTCCTAGGACCCCTCCTGTTCGGCATATACTTCTCAGAGGTACAGGTAAGCACAGGAGGACTATGGCTGTCCAAGTTCACAGACGACTGCAAACTAGGGGCTATATTTGACTCTCCGGCTGACACAGACATCCTCCAAAAGGGTCTCACTGAGACGGATACCTGGTGTCAAAATCATGGCCTCAAACTAAATGCCAAAAAGGGCATAGTCATCCCCTTTGGAAAAAAACAAAGTACCCACAAACTACCACATAGGTGGTAGTCCCCTAAATACAAAAGACCTAATAAGGGATCTGGTGACCCAAGTAGATAGTAATCTCACCTTTGATAATCACATTGCCAAAGTGGTTAGAAAATCCTTCTACATGGCCCACCTAATAAAAAAGTTTAGCATCCAGATCAAAAGAGGTCATTGTGCCCCTCTACTCATCACTCATCAGACCCATCAAAGAGTACAATGCCCCATTTGGGATGTACCTTACAAGACACCTGCAACAGCTGGAAAGACCACAGAAGTACCTCACCAAGAGGATCACTGGCCTCAAACAGATGCCCTATGCAGCTCGACTGAAGAAACTCCAGTTGTACTTGGTTGCATAGTGCCTACTCAGAGGTGATCTCTGCCTGACATGCCCTATGCAGCTCGACTGAAGAAACTCCAGTTGTACTTGGTTGCATAGTGCCTACTCAGAGGTGATCTCTGCCTGACATACAAGGCCATGTCCAATCCAGAATTGATGGACATGCTCCACCTAAATAGAACCTTATCCCCTTGAACCACATGCTCTAGGGATCTAAACCTCACCACAACAATAAATAGGACGTGCTGGAGGGATAGATTCCTGTCCTAGAGACTTCTCATGCTTTGGAACAAGATTCCCAGCTACATAAGGCAGAGCTCCTCGCTAACACTCTTCAAAAGAAACCTTGACGAGTGGATGGGAAACAGACAGTTTACCCTGGGGATCACTTCAGTGGCTGTGCTGGACAGAGGCACAGGGAACTAAACTAAGGGGGCAGCAAACGTGAACACATTCTGGCTAGGCTTATAAATGCCTTTGGGAAGATAGCCTAGTACCTACCTATGAACCTATGTAGGTTTATTTGCTTATTTCAGATTTAGACTCACTTTGCTTGAACTGACACAGAAGGTTTTTACTGTCTTCTGGAATTGTATTTCTAATGTTGCTCATGACAGTCCTTTTAAAATCATTTGTATTTGATATGAAATTCATTTTTCCTTATCTTATCACAAGTTTATGCATTTTATGTATTTATGCTCCATGTATCCTGTGTTTTGCTTAAAATAGTTTGCTGCAAGCACCATTTCCATTACAAGCAGGAATTAGTTATTTTCTCTCCTGAAAAAAGCCTACAGATTTAGTGTAGCAAACATGGGGAGCCAAAGTAAATAAGAAAATAAGAAATAAGTTGACATCTTTAAAGGAGCTTCATTATGTTGCTGACATCACAGGCTAAATACCTCATGAAGGATGCCATCCTTAGGCGGTTGCAAGTTATGTGTCAAGGTGAGATTCTATATGAAGCACTCTATCCTGTAAGAATAAAGAATTCAAGAGTTTGGAGCCTACATCCATCCACAACCACTTCAAGAGTGACAATCATCTACAACCAAGGTTCATACAGCTGGGTGTCTAACCCTTGCAATGGTTGTTCTTCTGTACCACACACACACACACACACACACACACACACACACACACACACACACCCACACACACACACACACACACACACACACACACACACACACACACACACACACACACACACACACACACACACACACACACACACACACACACACACACACACACACACACACACACACACACACACACACACACACACACACACACACACACACACACACACACACACACACACACACACACACACACACACACACACACACACACTGCAGCACGCCTGCCTTTGCACACACACACTTTGCGCACACACACACACACGCTGCGCTGCGCTGCACTGCACACACACCCACACACACACACACACACACACACACACACACACACACACACACACAGACACACACGCAAACACACACACACACGCAGCCAGTTTAGATTGGAGTGTGAGAGGAAACTAGAGCACCTGAAGAAAGTCCCAAAAAAACAGTGAGAAAATGCAGACTTCACAATGAAGTCACTCCAGGCAGGAATTGAACCAGATGAATACAATAGTAAGTTTCCCCGTTCCTTAACATTCAG
>NC_056729.1:1659064651-1659148938 GCF_019279795.1 Protopterus annectens
GTAGCGCTCGCTGTATGGTACATCCTTAGTCCAGTGGGATGTTTGGGATTCACTATTACTTGCCTCATTTGCATAGCATTGACTACTAATTCATAGTTACCACGCCAAACACTGTCACAGACCCTTAGCAACCCTTGCAGCTTGGTTGTGGTGTACCATGCATACCATTGAGTATTATGGTGAAATCATGATTTGTATTACATTGCAATTTTATGACATTTGTATATATTTTCCTTGTGTTCGCATTTGCGCACACATGCCCTGTGGTTGTACTTTGCGTTACTGTGGACATGACATTAAATGTTTTTTAGGTGTGCATCTCTTCTTATGCCATTGGCTGTATATTTAGCCACTGGCATATATATGTTAACTTTGTAATACATGAGTCTGGTCTGCTTTCATAGCAATGATGTTCTGTTTGGCAAAATGTAAACCGTTTTTTTTTTTTTTGGTTTACATTTCTGTGGGCTTATGCTACGCCTGCACGACTTAATGAATCGCTGTGTATCTTCATTTGCATGGTGCAGTACTGCACATGGGGTGATTAGCATACCTGAGCCGAGGGCTGTGCAGATCTGGCATACGCTGGTAGTGCACGTGGAATTGGATCGTACCTGAATTGCTCGGTGGCCATATTTGGCATTATACTGCCTACGCTACGCCTGCACCTGGTGCAAGCTTCATGAATCCCGGGGTTTGAATAAAATGTTTAAAATACAACCAGTGCAGAATACATTATAACAGTGGGAGAACCTTGCCATCTAGTGGCAATTTTTGTTATTTACAGGTCTGGTCAGCTAAAGCTTAGCAGACCTTAGTTTTAATAATGGAAGAATAGAAATATAATCATTCAAACCAGGGGGGTTTCCAGCTTCCAGAGTTACTTGCCACCATGACTCTCTAAATTCTATCTTTTCCTCCCATGGACCCCCCAATGTCATTTTTAATTTGTTCCAATACCATAAAACTGAATTTGGAATCAGGGCATACTTTAGTGTGCCTAAAAAGTGCATTAGCGTCCTTTTCCATGGATATTTCATAAATATGTTCGTAGATCCTTCTTTTCAACATTCTGTCTGTCTTTCTGACATAGAAAGACCTACATACTCTACACATAGCCAAATAAATTATTCCTTTGGATTCACAGTTATAAAAATCAGAACTATTGATCCATTTATTTCTGCTTTCAAGGCAATATTTTTCTGTGTTCAAAATATATGTGCATTGATTACAATGACCACATTTGTATGTACCTATCCTATTCCTATTGGAATTAACTTTGTATTTATTTTCTAGGATAGTTCTGATACACTGTGAGTTCTTGTATACCACTTTCTGTGGAACCTTTGATATATTCTGCAAATCTGAAAGGGATACAAACCTCTCCAATTCCTTTAGGAAGATTTTTTTAATATTGCTATTTAAAATATTATATTCTAATATTAAAACCTCCTGATATTCATCCCCATTGTTCTCCTTATTATTTTTAATCTCCTGATTAATTTCCTTACATTTTTGAATGGGTTTAAATTTACTACTTCTTCCTTTTTCTACTTCACCCCTCAGTTGCTTGATGAAATTCAGGGGGTAGCCTCTCTCAAGAAACATCTTTTCCAGTAACTCACATTCTATTAAAAAGTCATTGTCAGAACTGGTCATGCGACATCCCCTTACAAATTGCCCCTTCACTATATTTTTCTTGCAATGTATGGGATGTGCGCTCTTAAAATATAAAAATGAGTTACAGAAGGTAGGTTTTCTAAATATCTTGGTTTCAAATTTTGTCCTAACCTTGTATACTTCTATGTCCAAATATTGCAAACTGGTATCAGAAATTTTATATGTAAATTTCAAAAAATTTGTTGTACTACTCATGTATGTCATAAATTCTTCAAATTTCTCTATTCCCGCTGTCCAAAAAAGGACTATATTGTCCAAAAACCTTCTATATAATGTCCATCAGGTTTTAAACTCAGAATTTAATAAATATTTATCCTCCCACTTTGCCAGGACCAGATTGGCATAGGTTGGGGCGCAGGCCGCTCCCATTGCTACCCCCTGAGTTGGTTGGAAAAATTCACCATTAAAATATAGGAAATTATTTTTCAGAATTAAGTCCATTAACCAAATATTTACCAGTTTTTTGTTCTGAGTTAATATTTGGTTTTCATAGACTATCTCTTCTAGCATTTCCATACCATTCTTATAAGGGATGGAGGAAAATAAATCTATAATATCAATGGTAATAAAAAGTAAATTGTCATGGTTTGAATCATCGGGAATGTCCCTTAAAAGATCCCAAGAATCTCTTAGTACAGTTTTTCTACTTAACCATAAGTTCTTTATTTTTTTGTCAACGTATTTAGCCAAAGGGTAAGTTTTTGATCCTTCGTCTGATACTATGGGTCTTGGGGGGGTCACTTTCACATTTATGTATCTTAGGTATACCAAATATTGAAGGTGTTCTTGGTTTGTCAACCTTTAGATACACAAAAGTGTCATAACTTATAAGCTCTTCCTGCAACATATCATTTAAACGTATATCTATTTTACTATAGGCTATATTTACTTCATTTAATGAGACATTAGACTATCTTGTTTCATCCCATAATATTGTGTTAATTTTACTTTCATAAATTATATTGTCCATAATTACTACTCCATCCCCTTTATCCAGTTTCATGACTCTGATGTTATTATTTTCCTTTATTTCATACATTAATTCCTTTTCTTTCTTACTTAAGTTTACCTTATGTCCTATATTGGACTGCTGTGTTCTCACCTCCTTTTCCATTACTTTTTCCAAATTTGTTAACTGAAGATGTAGGGGTGGGTTGTAAACACTCTTCCATTTATATTCAATGTTTCAATTTATCTTATCCCCAGACAACATGATACTCAAATTAACCTTTCTCAAAAACATTTTAATGTCTAGTAAGGTTTTAGTAGTACCCCTCTTTTGTATGGGATACATTTCAATCCCTTAGAGAATAGCCCAAAGTGTTCCTTTTCTATAACTATATCACTAAAGTTGTAAATGGAGAAATCATTATAAGTGTTTTTAATTCCTTCCGCTACAATCTCGTTGTTGTGGTGGGATGGGTATTCAACAGAATCTCCCCCTCCCCCTTCTCCCCCCATCCTTTGAAAATTTGTCTGCTGCTGGCCTTGCTTGTTCATCAGCCTCTCGGATCTATGTAGGGGTGGATAGGCCTGATCATAGTCTTGGTCCTCCTCTCCATGATAATATTTTTCATTCCCATCATTCTCCATATTTGGTTCTTCAAAATTAAGTCTATTGTCATTATTTTGATTAAAAAAAATTTATATGGTGGTTTAGGGTAACTAATTTTACTGTCGTATTCCCTAATCTCTCTCTCTAATTTCTTTAATTTTCTATGTACAAGATCTTCACACTTATTATCTATGTCCTGTCTAATAGAAAGGTATTTATCCTTCTCTTCCTTAATAGCGAATATTAAATCCTCTTTAATATACTCGTCTAATTCGTCTATATCTTTTTGTATACTCTTGACACCTTGTATTCTCCTTGATAATCAATCTCAGAACATCCAATCCACATTTATTAAACACTTCTATAAGCTCATTATAAAATACAGAATCAATAGTGACATTGTTAGGAAATTTGTATATGCGCAGTCCCTTAGGGACTATTTCTCTAGATATACACTCTTTCAAGTATTCATTCTCAATATCAAGTGTTCTGTATTTATACATTAATTTGGATAATTTATCCAACTTTATTCTGTAAGAATCATTAGAGACAGATTGTTTACTGCCATTATTATCAATTTTAAAAGTATATTTTGTCCGTAACCAGTCTTTGGTTTCCTTAAATGTCCTAGTTTTAACAGTACCTGTAACCATAGCCCTTCCTTCTGCTGTTTTTTGTCCTGGTTCCAAACTCGTACCTCTATTAGTGCAAACCACATTGTCCACAACTTTAAAAGTCTTAGGGTGGAAGCGACATCAAAAGTTCCAATATTTGCTTCATTAGGGTCGCCGACGTCTTGAAATACACCCATAAGCTCCCTTTGTCTTGTGTTACCTCCATCTTTCCGCACTACTAACCCTTCAGTTCCTGAGGTACGTCGCTGGGCTAGGTTACCATAAATCCCCACTAGTGATTGGCTAAGTGGGGTTAACAAGTCAATCAATTCAGTAAGTTGTCCAATCAACTTACGCGATTGACCTAATTCATCCTGCCCCTTCGGTTCAGGAAGTGGTTGCGTCTCCATCTCCGTTCCTCTTTATATACCAATAATCCAAAAATGGGAGTCTGCACAAACCAAACCAATAAACTCGACCAATGTGCAAAAAACGGAGCGTAGAGTAGACCACAGTTAAAAATGAATTCAAATCCATATGTACACGAAAACGGACCAAATGACTCGCATTACACATAAAACATGAACGCCTTCACATAAACCAAGCATTTTCATCTCTCTTAGCATAGACTTCATCAGATGACCAGTGTATTTAATACCACCTATTATTTATATAAAATCTCAAAATTAGTTAATTAGAAAGCCTATTAGAAATTGACTTTTCATTTAAAACCACCAATAATTTTGCAGCTTGAGAATATTAAATGTAGGTTTCAACCACCTTTTATAATACAAATTTTGAAATATTGAAATAAATAAAACATTGATATTAACACATATATTTGTCCATTTAAAATATCTTTAAAATCTGAATGTTTAATTCATTAAAATGTTTAGTAAAACCACATATAAATACTTTGAATAAAATGTTTAAAATAAAAACCAGTGCAGAGTACATTATAACAGTGGGAGAACCGTGCCATCTAGTGGCAATTTTTGTTATTTACAGGTCTGGTCATAATGGAAGAATGGAAATATAATCATTCAAACCAGGGGGGGTTTCCAGCTTCCAGAGTTACTTGCCACCATAACTCTCTAAATTCATTTGAAAATAACATATCCCCTTCCTATATGTCTGGGTGGGTAGCATTTTGAGAGGTGAGTAAATTTTTAAAAGGACAGATGGGTAGTGGGGGTAATAACATTAAGTTTGAGTACAAAATGTAAATTTCTGTTTACACCCCTACCTTTTTCAAACTAGTAGACAACAGTGATAATATGCTTTTGTGTAGATACTGTAATAGGATCAAAACCTACTTACTTTACGAGGGAAACAGTAATACCTTAAAGCACTTTATTCACAGTAGCTATTCGGGAACAACAATCCTTCTCCCACTGGCTACTTGATGTCTTTCTCATATGTGAGCACTAGGTTAGCTACCCTGAAGGACTGTTTAAGCTTAGCCAGTAATTCAAGGTGAGAATTAAACCATGTACTTTAAGAGGCAAAGACTTTAACCATTATGCTAAGCAAAGCTTTAGTGCAGATATTTGGACTTATATTGATGGCTGTACATAATGAAGAAAGAAAGAAAGAAAGGAAAGAAAGAAAAAGAAAGAAAGAGAAAGAAAGAAAGGAAAGAAAGAAAAGAAAGAAAGGAAAGAAAAAGAGAAAGGAAAGAAAGAAACAAAGAAAGAAAAGAAAGAAAGAAAGAAATAAAGAAAGAAAGGAAAGAAAAAGAAAGAAAGAAAAAGAAAGAGGAAGAAATAAAGAAAGAAATAAAGAAAGAAAGGAAGAGAAAGAAAGAAAGAAAGAAAGAGAAAGAAAGAAATAAAGAAAGAGAAAGAAAGAGGAAGAAAGAAAGAGAAAGAAAGGAATGAAAGAAAGAGAAAGAAAGAAAGAAAGAAAGAGAAAGAAAGAAAGAAAAAAGAAAGAAAGAAAAAGAAAGAAAGAAAAAAGAAAGAAAGAAAGGAAAGAAAGGAAGAAAGAAAAGAAAGAAAGAAAGGAGGAAAGAAAAAAAAGAGAAAGAAAGGAAGGAAAAAAGAAAGGAAAGAAAAAGAAAGGAAGAGAAAGAAAGAAAGAAAGGAAGGAAAAAAACAAAGAAAGAGTTCTGGCGCTCAAGTAATTAGCCATTTCTTTTTAGCCCTACCTTACTTAAATTTAGACAACAGAGTAGTGGGTTCTTCTCTTCTTAGAAGACCATATTAACTCTTTTCAGGCCCATTTCATGATGGTTCTGTAGTCTATATTCCAAAGTTCTTCATAATATCTCCTCCTTGCTTCTCCAACTTGCTCAGACTGAGTGCTTGATCCATGTTTCAAATACCTGTATCCTAGGCATTGCACATCGCTTCCAAATCAACCCATGATTGTTTTTATTGTAGTTACATGATTTATCCCTTACTCTCCTCTTATGTAGGGACAGATTAGCTACCTTTCATGCATCCTGATGTCTAGGTTTGCCTCCTTATTTGTCATCAATGTGTTCTTCACAGGCCACTCATTTACTTGATTTAGCAAGGAGCAAATATTCTGCACAACATGAGCTCACAACATCAGACACTGGTGGCTGTGTTTTCATTGGTCAGCCTCTCTGCATCTAGCCATACACTACCAAGCATTATTTCCTTTCTCTGCATTAGTGTATAGCCTGACTGCTTCCTCCAGTGTCTTATTCCAGTATAAGTGCCCCACCCCACTGCTTGTAACCTAACTGGAATGCCCTGCCCTACTGCTTGCATCATAACTGGGATGCCCTGCCCCACTGCTTGTAGTATAACTGGGATGCCCCACCCCACTGCTTGTAACATAACTGAGTAGACTAACTGAACAGCAGCACCCCATCACTTCAGGTTCCAAACAGCAAGGTAAAGTTGTACCTGCAGCTAATACACAGAATGTGAAATGATTTTAAGCATTTTAACTCTACTGAAAGCTAATGTCAGCTGTTTCTGCTTTGCAGCCTGCCTGGCCCAGCAACTCTTTGACTCTGAAGCCATTGCATTTAACAATGAAGTGTTGACGTTTATCATTCTAAACACAGAGTTTAACAGACCCTTGTTTCCTATCATAGGCAAATAATAAGCTATTCATGTGTAGACTATTGCAAGCCTTCGAAATAACTAGAGGCGAGAATCACACCCTGTACCTTGCATCCATGAAGTAGAGACATTCACCATTATGCCAGCCCTGTCCTCTGTAGGTGGCCTTCTACTCAAGGGATATCCTTGATCAGAGTCACTTGCCATTCCTTTTCAAACTTCAGTGGAACCACCTCTTCACCTCCATCTCTTAGGACATTATTCTTACATTTTTTCCCTTGAATCTCTTTTCTTGACCCTTATATCTGCTCAACAAGCTGTCCAATGTACAGCACAGCTTATTTTTTTTTCTTGACACCTTAGTTTGCCATCCATATCTTTGTTGCATTTTTCTTTACTATTTGCTCTTATTTACAAATGGACATTTCCTCGCCTCACTACAGTTGCCTCCTGCCCCAAGGTCGCCATGGTCATGGCTTATCTCTTATTCTATCATTTGTCATCTATTTTCAAAAACATTGTGTAATTCATTACATCATACCAGTTTCACTCTGCTGTACAGAAATGTGAATCAATCTGCTTTTTCTATGTACATCATTCTTTATCAATAGCTCTTGTGCAGTATTCTCATGTATGTAATTTGTGCCCAGTGGGCTGAAAAGGGTCTGTTGGCCAGTCTACTTACCTGGTAATCAAAATAAAATCAGTCAATCAATCACCCAGAAAAGAAATAAATAAAAATAGATAAAAGTACATTATACAAAGAATTGAAGGGGTTGGCATAATGCTTAAGTTGTTAACCTCCCAGACAAGAAGTACAATGTTTGATTCTCACTAAGGAAAAATTAGCTAGGCTTAAAATAGTCCACAAGGGCAGCAAGCCTACTACTTCCTTGCCTAAGAGCTATGCAGTCACTTCCATTCAGGCTTTGAAGTCTCCCAAGTTGTTAGCTTTTTTAACAGGAACTTACATGTTTTCTTTGAGCACTGTTTTCCTGTATGGTCTCCTTGCAATTTTAACTGGATTTCCATAAAATGTTATGAGCCAATAATATTTAATGTTTAGTATTACTTATAGTTCATCACAGTGACGGCTGGCGACTTCAATTCAAAGGGGGGCTGCAGGAGACAGCTGAATGGGTAGGGTCAATGGGGGTGTGTGACCAACTAGAAAAGAGGAGGGGCTATGCTCAAAACCACAAAAACTGTAACTTCAATTAAATACACTGCCCTGGGTGCCAAGCCGTCATTATGAGAGTCCAATCAAGACAAAATGAAGTGTAGAAGAAAAAAAAATATTTCAATGCATTGGCTGCATGACAGCTTACCTAATATCTAGATGGAAACAAAAAGGTTGTGAGGCATGAAAAAATAAATTACTTTTTAAATACATTACTGGAATGCCAGTCAAAATCAAGTATAAGAAAAACAAGCAGCACTCAACTCAAACCACTTCTCCTTGCACTGCAGTTCTAATTATAATTTATATTCATTAAAGTACCAAGTACATGCAGAAAGTAGCAATCTCTGTGATACCCCCACTTGTAAAAATGTTTCTTATCCAAAAAAGACCTGCTGCCTGACAACTATCTACTTGTTTCATGGGGAAAACATGATCAAAGTAAAAATGAAAAGCAAACAAGAAACAAGCTCAGGATAAACTGCTTAAAGGATTCCTGCACAGGTTATGGACCCCACATGATAGATTGGCATTCTGTTTAGTTTACAGGTAAAGCCTGCAAAGATGACTGCAAGTCTCCAACAAATGTAATGAGCTTCTTAAAATAATGTAATCCTGTCCTTTATTACAAATACTGTCATATGCATTTCAATACCCAAGGCTTATACGTTATCTAGTTATGTAAGTATTCTGTGCATGGCAACAACAGAAACACTTTCAATGTTGGCAATTCTTTAAAAGTATGCTTATTAAAGCTTGCTTGCATCTTGCAATCTCAGACAAGCTTACCTGATGGTCATTAAAGCACTGTTACTTAAACATCGAGTAACAGGCACTTTCTGAATAGTAATAAGCATAAATCAACAGTATAAAAATATGACAGAAACCAGAACATTCTGCAAAATCAAGCACAGATGAAAAGCCACTACAGTACTTGTGTCTACCTTGGATGTGGGGATAGTCTGCACATTTACACTGCATAACTGCTCCTTGCCTTGCTTGGACACATCCAGAGTCACTACATGGGGGAGTGGGGTGCAACAAATATGTCACAATTTGAAATGTCTCTGGCTGAATGTGATGGCCCTGACACATTTGTTATACCTCTTAACCTCAGAGCAAGCAATCTGGACAAAGCCATACACAGAAGTGGGACAAAGGCCCAACAATAAGGACAATTTTAAAATATTGCTCTTATAAACTTAGAAAGATAATAGAATAGTAGGTCTTGCATTAGTATGAATTTTCTGAAGGGTATGAAATCTGAAACTCAAATGTCTGTCATTATTTTCTAACTTCAGTCTTTAATGATTTGCCACTAATTTGCCAAAACAACACAACTTTATGAAAAATGGACCAAAAATGTGGTGCAAAAATATAAAATAGCCACACAATACAGTTGGTAACCTGTCAAAGAAGTGACACTCTTTTAATATTAGTACTGCTAACTTGAGCAGCTGACAAAATAAAAGAATCTACACGCATTTCTGAAATAAAAGTAATCTATAACTCTGACTATTACAGTTATTTATTAATTGTAGACCCGCCACGTTTTCTTCCAAAATTGCCATTTTGTGGAGGGATTATTACGGGAAGAGCAACATTTTGAGCGAAAATCGGGGCAGTTGAGAGGTTTGGATATGCCTAATTCTATAAAGCAATTTATTTGCACGTACCTCTCAACCTGTTAATGCAGGAAATCTGGACAAGGCCAGATATATTGGGGAAACATATAAACAGTACTATAAATTGCTCTTATAGAAACTGAGACAGTTGACAGAATAACAGGTCTTGCTTTAGCATGCACTTTTCTGAAGGTTATGAAGTCTGAAACTCAGTGTCTGTCATTATTTAGTCACTTAATTCCTAAATGATTTGCCAGAAATCCACAAATTTTATGAGGAACAAACCAAAAATAAGAAGCAAAAATCTATTCATTCTGTGAAAATCTGGACAGTTGGGAGGTATAGTTCAGCAGGAGCGGTCTTTGAGTTTGCCGCCCTTCCCCCTCACAAAATCATGGTCGAATGGACCCTCCCCCCTGCAGCCATTCCAATGAACCATTACTTGGCTATTTCACCCCATTTACCATAAACCCTAATGTGCATACTGCTTTACTTCTACAATGATTTGGACTTCATTTGAAAGTTTTAGTTTGCATTTTACAGCACAAACACTAAGGCATTTGCTAAACAAAGCAATGCAGTCTCACAATGAAAACAGACTTAGCATTAAAACTTCCCTGACCTTGAAACTCACATTAATTGAAACAGCATTGAAACCTACATTCAAAGAAAATACATTTGGCTAGTGGCTGATAAAGATTAACTTTGGGCTATTTTCAAATGATAAGCCCCTTGTACACAAAACATACATGTGTTCTGTGATGCATCTTCCTGATTCCATTAAGTTATATTCCTTGTATAATACAGTACAGTTGTTAGAGGGTGTTTTAAATTTATTGTTTTGGATGCTTTTCCAATAAACAATGAAACAATATCAGTGCACCAATAATGACAAAACTGCCCAGTTGAGAACATTTCCATCATAAAAGTCTGCTCAAATTTCTACACTCCACTAGTATCAGTAACTATGCACAATCTCTGCAGAAGTAAGCTAAATAATTCTACATAAAAACGATCTGTAACTAATGAAGAGGTTGCTGCTAGCAAACAACTTTATATTTCATTGTTTCATCTACAAATAAAGTGCCTGTTGCCCTTGAGGAATAAATTGCCTATATTACATTAAAAAATGATAAGCTAGTAATATTGCAATAGGGAATGGATGACAAATAACAGATGGGTTCATATTGCAATAGGGAATGGATGACAAATAACAGATGGGTTCATAGTTACTATGTATCTTCGCCAAAGAGGACATTCTCAAGACGGCAGCATCCACCCCGTTTACAACACAGTACAATATCAGCAATGCATCTATATACTGTGGGAGTAGAACCTACAGACTTTTGCATCAAAAGCAAGTACACTACCTTTTGTGCTATTAACAATGCAAGCAGGCTCAGCATACGCAGCACTGAACTTCTCTTCCCCTGCAGTTATCAGCTCCTTGTGAAATCTACTCAACACTCAGCTGTATCTCTCAACTTTGCAGCACAAGAAATCTGGAAAAATACAAAATGTATTGGGGAGGGACAAAAGCACAAAAAACAGGGACACATTTTAAATGTTGCTTGTATAATCTTGGAAAGTTAATAGAATAAAATGCTGCATTACTACCATGCATTGCATTGCCAAGTCTTGAACCCAGGACTCTGTACACAACAGTCAGAGCAACATACCACTATGCCATATCAGTTGTTTTGTGAAAGAGAGGAAGACTGAAACTTAAATGGCTATCATTTATTTATTTATTTATTTATTTTACATTTGTTGACCGGGCTAGTCTAACTGGATATATGTCCATTTTCAGTAGAGGCCCGAGGAGAAAAGCTCCGAGACAGTAACAAGGTCAGAAAAAAAGAAACATTTATACAAATAATCTGCAAGAAATAGCAATTACAAAAAAAAATTGTATAGTCCCCAAGGAAAAAAGTTAAATACAAGAATAATTACATGAGTAAACAATTGAATGCCAGTAAAATAAACATTTTTTTTGACAGCCAAAACAGAAAAAAAATAGTTCAGTTTCAGTAAGTATAAAAATACAAAATAAAAATAAAAATTTATATAAGAAAAAGCAAAAGGATATTTAATATCCATAGAACTTCATATAGCATAGTGGGGAGATACAAAAAAGAGAGCAAGAAGTTTAAACATGCCATATATGGAAGGTAGAGGAGTTTCAGCAAAAGAAATCCAGTTTGAGAGTTAGAGTAGAAAGAGGAGAAATAAGTATCAGTCAGGCTGAGGGCAGGGGCAAAGCCATTTGGTTTTAATGAAGTTTTTCAGCTGATTCTTGAAAAGGTTGGTGGAAGTAAGGGATGTGATCTCAGTTGGAAGTTTGTTCCAGGAATTGCCAACTGCATTTGAGAATAGGCAGTCTCCAGCTTTGTTAAAGGATTTGGTAGTGGCGACGTGTAGTTTTTTAGCTGATCTTAGGGTAGGAAGGTTTTTATAAGAATTTACTAGGTTACATAGTATGGGATTGTTTGAAGGATGATGTAAAATCTTGTGAATAAAAATAAGTTGCTGGTAAACTAGTTGGTTTTGTACTTCCAGCCATCGGAGATGTCTAAGGTTAAGGCAGTGGTGAGTACGGAATGGGGCACCAGTGGCAAATGTAGTTATGTTGTTGTAGGTGGTTGCTAGTTTATTTAGATTAGTTTTTGATAGGTTGGTATATATAGGTGAGGCATAGAGTAGGGTGGAAATAAGGTGGGTTTGGGCAATAGAGATCTTTGCTGACTCTGTAAGAAATGGTCTGATTCTGTAGAGGAATCCAAGTTTTCTATTTACTGATTTAATACTAGCATTAATGTGTGAGTCAAAGGTTAGATGGTTATCTATTAATACACCGAGGAGTTTGGTGGTGGTTTCAGGGGCTATTAATGTGCCATTGTTTGATTTTACTGTGAAATTGATAGAGGGGAATTTCTGTGTGGGAGTAAATAGCAGCAATTTAGTTTTTTTAGGGTTCAGGAGGAGACAACGTTGATGGAACCAGTTTTCCACTAAAGTAAAGACAGTTTGTGTGTTAGCCTGTAATTCAGCAGGGGAGGATGCAGCACATACCAGAGTTGAATTGTCAGCATATTGTATGCATGTAGTTTGTGGAAGGGAAGTTTTTAGATCATTAATGAAAATTGTGAAAAGAAGAGGTCCAAGAATGGATCCTTGAGGGACTCCAAGGGTGATAGGAAGCTGAGAAGATAGATTGTTTTCCCACATGACTGCTTGTTTCCTGTTTTCAAGGTAGGATTGGAACCATTTTACTAGTTGATGATGAAGGGAAAGTGATTCAAGTATACTTAATAGTATTTGGTGGTTAACCATATCAAAGGCCTTTGAGAGATCTATGAAAAGAGCAGAAGATAGAAGGTTAGTATTCCTGTTTTTATTAATGCTATCTGTAAAGGATAGAAGAGCTGTTGTGGTACTATGGTGAGGCCTGAAACCATGCTGGCAGTCAACTAGAAGGTTGTTTTGTAGGAGATACTGAAGTAATTGCCGATGGATGCATCGCTCCATAATTTTTACAAGGGGGAGAGAAGGGCTATTGGGCGGAAGTTAGATAATTCATTTGAGGTACCTCCCTTATGCAGAGGGATGATATGGGAGATTTTCCAGATGGATGGGACATAAGATTCAGAGATGGTTCTGTTTATTAGGATAGAAATATACACCAGCTGCGATTTGCAGGAATTCAGCTGGGAGCAGGTCAGCTGATGGTGTACATGGTTTTAGTTTAAGAAGCAAGGAGTGTATTAAAGATGTTGGGACAGGTTGAAGGTTAAAAGGCTGGGGTAATTTGGTTAGTGAGAGAAATTTAGTGGTGGAAGTAGGTGGTAAGGTGGTTGCTAGTGCTTGGACTGTTTCAGAGAAATATTTATTAAAGGTGTTGGCTATATGGCTGGGAGAGGTTTGGGTTAGGTTTGAGGGGGTAGGTGTTTTGGACTGTCCTGGGTGAAGTAATTTGTTGATACCTGACCAAAACTTTTGTGGATTATTTTGTTGGTTTTGTTGGAATTTGAGGTAGAAGTTTTTTTGTCAAGGATTATGGATTTTTTTGTGGAATTACGAATTTGTCTAAAGTTTAGGTGATCTATTGGGTTTCTAGTTTTTCTCCATTTGGACCAGCGTTTGTTCCTTAATTGGATGTTTAGCCTTGTGTCCTTAGACAACCAGGGGGCTGGTTTATTTTTTGTTCTGAGAGTACAAGTGGGAGCATGTTTCTCAAGGATCTGCAAGAATGTTTTGTTAAAGTGTGAAATGGCTTTGTCAAGAGGTAGGTATTTTAG
Source organism: Protopterus annectens (assembly GCF_019279795.1). Taxonomy (NCBI): domain Eukaryota; kingdom Metazoa; phylum Chordata; order Ceratodontiformes; family Protopteridae; genus Protopterus; species Protopterus annectens. The sequence continues at coordinate 1,659,078,645 of NC_056729.1, forward strand.
GGGTGACCAGTTTCAAGCTTTAAGCTCAGCTTGAAAATTACTTGGGTTGAAATATTTTTTGTTTCTGGTAGTTCTAAAAGCTATTAGATTATGAAAGTGGGTCTTTTGCCTAGTGATGTAAGTAAGAGAATGGTCACTAATATTGTCAGGGAGTATACCTGTTTGATAAAGATGGGGGTCCTTATTTACTAGAATCCAATCTAAGGTAGTTTGTTTTTTGTTAGGTTTGTGGATCCTGGTTGGGAAGGTAATGGTTTGGTGGAAGCCAGAGAGGTTTATATGCGTAGTGGGAGTGGGAGATGTACAGCTATTCCAATCAATATTAAAGTCACCAAGGAGTATGGTTTCTTGTGGTAGGGACATTGAAAGCCAGTTTATTGTTCCCAGGGGGGGATGTAAGAGCAGATAATGTATATTGATTTTTAGCATTAATATGGAGCTTCGAGGTTAAAATTTCAGAGTTATTAGGAGGAGGAGGTTGCATATCTAATGATGTGATCTTCAGTTCAGATTTGAACAGTATTGCTACTCCACCTCCCTTTTTATTTAAACAGTCTAGTCTGAGAATGTTATAGCCTGGAGGGACAATGTCATTATCTTTCGTTGTAGGTTTAAGCCATGTTTCAGTAAGGCATAAGATGTCAAAGGAATAGATGTCTAATAGGGCACGTAGTTGGGTTATTTTGTTATTAACACTTCTTATATTGAGTTGACCTATAAGTAGAGAGTTAGGGCTTTTTAGGACATTTAGGGGAGTGGTAGTAGGGGCTAACAGAGTATTTGGGGGGGAGAAATTAGGACCAGGGTCTGCGTGAATGTCACCGTGTAGAAGTAAGCAGTTATGAGGGTTAAGTGGTAGTTTAAACAATTTATAAAGAGAGAGGTGTCCTTTTTTCATTTGTAGGTATTTAATATGGGGTAGTCTATGAAACTGTGGTAGAATGAAGTGTGGTAGAATTTAGTGAATTCAGTTCTCACCATAGCTGTCAACCTCTTATCAAAAAACACCTGGACAAAGCCAGTAACGGGAGAATACAGTCCTCAAACATATTCAGTGAATTCAGTTCTCACCCTAGCTCTCAACCTTAGAGTAACAAACCTGGACGAAGCCAATAATGGGGGAATACAGTCCCAAAAATAGGGACAAATTTCAAATATTCATCTTATAAACCTAGGAAATTGCTAGAATAAAAGGTTTTGTGTTACTATGTACTTTCTGAAGAATATGAAGTCTGAAATTCAAATGCCTGTCAGTTTTATTTATTTAACATTTGTTAACCAGAAAAGTCTGACTTGGAACAAAAAACAATTTTTCACAGAGGCCCTGGGAGAAATACTGCAGACACATGTCTTTGTAACATGGGAGGACACCAGAGCAAACCCACACAAACACAGGAAGGACATGCAGACTCCACACAGAAGGCACCCCAGCCAAGAATCAAACCAGAGAACCATGAGCTCTAAGGCAACAATGCTAACACTGCACCATCAACTATTTAAGGAATTAAAAACTCAGAAAACACAGATTTTACGAGGAACAGAACAGAACAAATTATGAGGCAAAAATCTGCAAACGTTTCATAAATGGTGGCGGGTAGGGAATTCAGGCTCTTGTTACTTGCACCCAAGGTACAGAGTTCAAGCATGAGGTATTCTCTAACCACCACCAGCAGGTATCGTGAGTTCTCTCTCGCCACCAGTATAAACCAACTGGGGCATTACAGACACACACACCTTCTTCATACTGAATCAGTAATCCTGTGTTCACTCCGGAATGCACACTTACCTTCTTCATCCTCAATGATAGAATCTCTCTCCTGCAATGATAAACCCACAGCTTCAGTAATCCTGCATTCGCACTAGAATGCACACTTCTGGTTTTTCGCACCGGAAAGCACACTTCCAGTTTCTCGTCTCTTTCCTGCCAACATTCCAAGACTATTGACTCTGCAGTCCGATCCCCTTCCAGTCTATGTAGTTAACACCATATAGACTTCTGGGTAGTCCACAGTCTGCTTCCTTCTTCCTGAATCTGGACTGGTAAGGCAGCAGTCCAGATTCACTTTGCATGGAGGATTTGTAGGAATGTAGGACTGTACCATTGTGGTTCACAGCTGACCTTCTTCATCCTCAATGATAGAATCTCTCTCCTGCAATCATAAACCCACAGCTTCAGTAATCTTTGCGTTCACTTTGGAATGCACATTTCTGGTTTCTCATGCTGGATTGCACACTTCTGGTTTCTTGGCACTTTCCTGGGAATGTTCCAAGACTGCTGACTCTACAGTCCAATCCCCTTCCAGTCTATGCAGTTAGCACCACATATACTTCTGGGGAATCAGCAGTCTGCTTCCTTCTTCCTGAATCTGGACTGATAAGGCAGCAGTCTGGATTCACTTTGTATGGAAGATCTGTAGGACTGTAGGACTGTACCATTGTGGTTCACAGCTGGGGAGGCTGCAGTCCTGCAGTCCAATATCACAAGCCCCCACAACTTCAGTAATCCTGTGTTCATTCTGGAATGCACACTTCTGGTTTCTCGTGCTGGAATGCAAATGTCCGGTTTCTCATCTCTTTTCTGGGAATGTTCCAAGACTGGTGAGTCTGCAGTTCGACCCCATTCCAGTCCACAGGAATCAGCAGTCTGTTTCCTTCTTCCTGAATCTGGACTTATAAGGCAGCAGTCTGAATTCACTTTGTATGGAGGATCTGTAGGACTGTACCATTGTGGTTCACAGCTGGGGAGGCTGCAGTCCTGCAGTCCGATATCACGAGCCCCCACAGCTTCAGTAATCCTGCGTTAGCGCTGGAATGCCCACTTCTGGTTTCTCATGCTGGAATGCAAACTTCCGGTTTCTCGTCTCTTTCTTTGGAACATTCCAAGACTGCTGACTCTGCAGTCCGACCCCCATCCAGTCTATGGGAATCAGCAGTCTGCTTCCTTCTTCCGGAATCCGGACTGGTAAGGCAGAGGTCTGGATTCACTTTGTATGGAGGATTTGTAGGACTGCAGGATTGTACTATTGTGGTTCACAGCTGGGGGGGCTGCAGTCCTGCAGTCCGATATCATGAGCCACCACTAGTCCATCAGCATTTATAATACATGATGTTGGCCTTCATCTGTGCTGCAGTGAGTTTTGCTTCACACCCAGTGAATGACTGACACAGAAAAAGTATTTGCAAAGCTCAACAAGCTTTGATATTACCATGTGGTTACTCACACTGTCTACAGTGGGGGACATAACTCCTGCTTGGAATGATTGGGCTAGTTTACAAAGGCTAAATCAGTGATTTTTATAACACAGAAGGCAAAGTTAGTGACCACTCTCCAAGTTATGCAGTTTTGGCCTACACTAATCCATCAACAACAAAACAAACTAGTAGTCAAAGACATTGCACATCTATTTTTACGGAGTCTTACAGAAGAAGTTAGAAATTCTAACACGGGGTATTTCTGAACATGGGATTTATGGATAATACAAAAATGTTTCAATAAGTTTCTTCTTCTTCTCTATACTTTTCTCCCAAGATGCACTGAGAGATGACTGCTTTCACTTGGGCAACAAGGAACAGTATTAGCTAATTAAGAAAATCCTGGAAACCACTACAGAAACATATGACTACATTAACATATTCAGTATATCTCTGTACCATAGAACATAATTAAGTTGCTCATCAGGGAAGAAAAAAATATTTGCAGAATATATATATATATATATATATATATATATATATATATATATATATATATATAAAGTAGCACACTCCAAATCTGACCTCAAACCAGTGATAAGTGGAGTACCACAGGGTTCAGTCCTGGGACCTCTCCTGTTTGGTATCTTCTTCTCTGAAGTACAGGCTAACACAGAAAGCCTCTGGTTGATGAAGTTTGCAGATGACTGCAAACTAGGAGCCATAGTCGAGTCCCCAAATGATGTGGAAATCCTACAGCAGGGCCTCGCTGAGACAGATGCCTGGTATCAGAACCATGGCCTCAAGCTCAATGTCAAAAAGTGCATAGTCATCCCCTTTGGTAAAAACTCTGTACCCATGAACTACTACATAGACAGCAGTCTACATAACACCGAATGTGTGATAAGAGACCTTGGGACCCAGGTGGACAGTAATCTGTCCTTTGATAGTCACATCACCACAGTCAGGAAGTCCTTCTACATGGCACACCTCATCATAAAAGGGTACTCATCTAGGAAAAAAGAGGTCATTGTTCCCCTTTACTCGACACTCATTAGACCCATTATAGAGTACAATGCCCCTTTTGGAATGTACCTCACAAGACATCTGCAGCAGCTGGAAAGGCCACAGAAGTACCTCACAAAGAGGATTACTGGCCTCAAACAGATGCCCTACACTGACCGTCTCAAAAAACTCCAGCTTTACTCCATAGCATATTGCCTACTCTGAGGTGATCTCTGCCTAACATATAAAGCTATGTCAAACCAAGAGCTGTTGGACATACTACACCTAAAGAAATCCCAATCCCTCTGAGCTACATGCTCTAGGGACCTAAACCTTGTCACCACAATAAACAGGACATGCTGGAGGGATAGATTTCGGTCCCAGAGACTTCCCATACTCTGGAACAGGCTACCCATCTATGTCAAGCAAAGTTATTCATTAGCACTCTTCAAGAAAAATGTTGATGAGTGGATAGGAAATAGGAAATACACCCCGGGGATCACTTCTGTGTCTCTGCTTAACAGTGGCATGGGAAAATAACTTTCTTGGGTGGCATAAGCCAGGGAACCTTGTTGGCTAGGCGTGTGTGTGTGTGTGTGTGTGTGTGTGTGTGTGTGTGTGTGTGTGTGTGTGTGTGTGTGTGTGTGTGTGTGTGTGTGTGCAGAAAAAGAACATTACCAGTCCAAAGTTCTTCTTTCAGGGATTAAGAATTGGTGAAAACAAATCACAGTTGGAATTTTGCAATTTTACTGGTTTTCAGAATCTTATTCATGCAGATGAGGCATATAATTTCAGCAGTTTATTATGCCAAGCTGTAATGCAGGAGACTCTACTGAATACATTCTACCTCCACTAACAGGTTTTCATCACCCTCATCTCATTCCATGTACGATATGGACAGAGATAATCTAGCTAAGGTACTAATAAGATGTTATGTCTGTTACTAGGCTGTCTCCAAAGTTTATATTGTCCACCTTATGGAAAAAGGCATACATTCTTCCAGTCCATAAAGGTGGCAATAACACAGATATCTCTAATTTCAGACCCATAACCATTCTTTCCCCTCTCACTGAAATCCTTAAAAAATGTATTTACTCTCAACTTCTAAACTATCTACAACTAAACCAATCCCTCTCTCTTACTCAACATGGGTTTAGGCCTGGCCACAGTACCACTACTGCCCTCATTTCCTTTATGGACACAGTCAATCAAGCTAGAAACTCTGTTAAATTTTTATCCTCCCTCTTTCTTGACCTTTCAGAAGCATTTGATACAGTCTCTCACCCCTACTCCGCAGTAAGCTCTCCACCCTGGGTATCACCCCTAACTCTAAGCTGGTTCACCAACTATCTAAAAGGTAGGCAACAGTCTACTAGATGGCTCAACTCTTTCTCTCCATTTCTTGTGTCCTCTACGGCTGTCACCTAAGGCTCTATCTTAGGACCCCTCATCTTAAGCATTTTTATAAATGATTTCCATACCAACCTTAAAAATGTAACTGTTGTACAAAATGCAGATGATTCAACTATTATTTGCTCTGCTAAATCAACAACAGAACTCACGCAAATAACCCATAATGCCTTCACCACCACTGAAATTTGGATGGTCAATAATCATCTAGCTCTAAACCCAAACAAAACAAAATTGTTAGTATTTACTCCTGAGAAAAACCTCTCTGTTAACAAGACAGACTTCACCATTCATTCTCAAAATAACACTACTATAGAGGTGGACTCCCACACTAAATTACTAGGAGTTACTATTGATGAAAACCTGTCTTTTGACCTACACATCCACAATAATATCAAAAAACAAACTATAACCTAGGCACCCTAAATACTACCTTAACAGTTCTACTAAGCATAAAGTTGCCTTGACTTCCCTCCTACCGTCTCTCCTCTATGGGGGTCCTGCCCTGACCAATATCCACTCCACCCTAAAAGCCAAGCTTGACTCATGGTACAAAAAGGTGGCCAAGTCTGCAACCAATGCAGAATACTCTTCCCATCACTGCATTGCCCTAAAATCACTCAACTGACTCAAACTTCCACTTTATTTAACCTATCTACAGCTAATCCCAGCACACAAAGTCATCTACAAACCCTCAGACTGCCCAGTTCTGTCTTCCATCTTAATGCACTATCTTCCTAATAGGTAACTTAGATCTGAAAATCAACTCCTTCTGCAAGTAGACAAACCTATACTCTGAGCTTTACTCCTTCTCCATCGCCAAGCGTTCAAACTCCCTCCCACTAGCTGTCAGAACCTCCAGTAATAGCTTCTCTTTCAAAAACACCTCTCCACCCTATGGCAATGCAGATGTCTCATATCTCATCCATCCATAACCTGACTTCCTACACCTGAGTTACTCACGCATTGGCTTACATCTTCACCTCTTCAAAACTCTCCTTTATTACTATTCAAAATATAATTTATATTCTGCTTTACTATTTATCTTTGCCTTATTGTTTTGTATTTTATTTATAAACTCGGATGAACTGTGGAGGAACTAACTTCTTAATTGCAAACCCTTTTGAGTTAAAGCTACTAGCAGAATAATGTCTTTAGGTACCACATTCCTGTGTTGTACAACTCCTTGCTGAGTTACATAAAAGTAGAAATTCATGAAAATTATTTTGCCCCACTGTTGGATCCATGGAACAGAGGGACAAATCCATGGCTTTGTTCATGATGATCTGGGTTGGATTAGTAGCCCATGCACTGAAAGAGTGGACTGTTGAAGATGGCACTGAGAGGTATATGTTAGCTAGCCTGTCATGGAGGAGTAAGTTGATGCAAACTACTGCATAAGTTCCCTCAGGTGAGGCCAGGCCTAGTAGTATGGCAACAGAAGGAGCATTCAGGCAGCAGTAACATTACGAGCTGTTTCTCGACGACTGACTGACAGAAGCTCATGTAAGAAAGCTCTATTTTGTAGACAATAACAATGCTGATATGTACGTGTGGGCACTTCTAGGTAATCTAATCTCCTCCATCCACTCAAAAACATGCTGGCTGATTCACTATAATAAATTGTCCATATACATGTTGCATTTTTGCTGTTGTAAGCTAAGAGATGGCAAAAAAGAGTCAGTGAATTCATTTATCTAGCTAGTAAACAAGTATATCTATACCCATCTGTTTTTCTTTCTGTCCATCTACATATCTATCTATCTATCTATCTATCTATCTATCTATCTATCTATCTGTCTATGTATACATACATATATAAATACTTAAAATCTCCACTGTTGTACAAATATGAAGGGTTTTGAAAGGCAAATTCTGCTTGAAAATGGAGGATGTGGAACTCTAAAGTCTTAGCACAGAATGGGAAAAAGAAGGTATTTGTTTGGGGACTCCAGAAACCAAAATGAAATTGCTGGGGATGGCCAAAGGGAAAACTATTTAAGAAAACATTTTAAAAACCTGCTGAAATTTACTATTTTTGTAGCATCCCAGTGACACATTTCATAGGATCATAGGACATTACTAGGCTAATGGCTCTAGGGCCCTTACAAGCCTAGCCAAGTTCTACACCTATTTCCATGATCAGCACCTATTGCTCATCCAATCATCCGGATTGCATTTGAAGAGGGCCATGAGGTACTCTGTTTGACATGAAGTTGGGGATCTGTTCCAAGGGTGTGATAACCTCTGGGAGACAAATCTGTCCCTCCAGCAGTTTCTATTAAAGTCACATATCAGGTTAAGGACTTTAGAGTGAGTAACCTGTGTAGCATCTGACTTACAGATACGCAGCATTTCCAATAAAGCAGGGTCAGAGATTGCTTTGTATGCAAGGCAGTGATTGCCTCTGTGTAGTTTGTATGAAGAATTGATTTCAGACAATCCACGTAGGATAAATGCTGAAGACCTTGAATTTTCCTTGTGAGGAACCTTAGTGTCTCTCCAATTGCTGTAGGTGATTGGAAAGGTACATACCAAAAGGGATGTTGTACTCAATTATTGATCTGATGAAAGAAGAGTAAATGGAAGTTATAACTTCTTTTTTTATATATTGGCAATGCCCTTACTTATGAGATGAGCAATACAGAATGCCCTTCTTACCACTGTGGAGCATGGTGTCAAAGGTAAGGTTGCAGTCAACCTGTGTGCCCAGGTCTCTCACCACTGAATGTGTACTTAAGGTGTTGCTACTGATGTGGTAGTTAGCAGGAACATTGCTACTACCAAAACCAACCTACCCAGTTGGGAGGGTGGCCTAATAGTTAAGGTGTTTGCCTTATAAACACAAGGTGCAAGGTTTGAGTCTCACAAGGGATAATTGTCTAGGCTTAAAACGGCTCGCAAGGGCAGTTAGCCTAGTACTAATCTATGAACCTAAAAGGGATACTAATGCATTTTTTGATTGAATTTAAGGCCATGACTCTGGCACCAATCATTTGTTTGTGTAAGACCTCCTTGTAGCATACTGACATAATTTGGAGATCCAATGACCACACCCAGTTTGCAGTCATCAGCAAACTTTGTCAGCCACGGACCTTTTAGCTTTTGCTTGTACTTTGGACAAATAGATTCCAAACAGTAGAGGTCCCAGGACTGATCATTGTGGAACACCACTGGTTACAGGCATGCTGTTGGAGGTGGATTACCCTATTTTTAATATATGGGTTCTCTCAGTGAGCCAGTTTGTGATCCATCTACCGATATAAGGGTTAATACCTAGCTGGGTGAGTTTGTCAATGATCAAAAAAATAAAAACAACTCTCAAAATAGTGTTCCATAACCAGTAATCCCTAAAAACAGGATTACACCACTTCAGAATGCTAAACGGAATAGTTTATTGACAATACTAATAGCTTTCATCCACATAATTTACTAGGCATCATCAGAGTATACAATTCAAATGCAAAAGTCATTTAAATAACTAATTAATTGAATCACATGCCTAATCCACCCAATACAGTTAAAGCTTTCTACTCTGTGCAAAATAAAAATCATCTTTTATAGAATATTTTTATAAACATTAAAAATTACCATACCACAATTTATGCATAAAAAGTATATATACACGATAATAATAACAAATGCATAAAATAATATATACAAGTTGTGTTAAAATGTTAAATTTCATTTTGCAAAGAAATTCTTACATACTTTCTATTTCTCATGTATTTAGTTTTACTTAACTTACTTAATAAACTCAGAAATTATTGTTAAAATGGTCCATAAATTTACATATATACATATTAAATATTCATAGCTCTCGATTTCAAAATGCTAATCAGTGAACAGGAGTCATTGATACCAGGGAACGTCATAGCGTCCAACCTTAGCTGCCACATTGTCTCTTTGAATTCTAATATATTTTTGTCATCACCACCTCTTTCATTAACTATAACCCTGTCAATAATGAAAAATATAAACTTCTTAAAATCTGATTTCCTTGTTTTTAATATCTCTAACATGTTCAGGTATTCTGTTTTTCAATGTACAAATAGTTTTACCAACATAAAATGCATGAATAGGTTGTACAAGTTGCAATATACACCACCATGGAGGTGTTACAATTATAGTGGCCTGAACAAGGAATACTATGGTAATATTTGTTCAAAGCTACATTAGGACCAACATTGATATACCTACAACATTTGCACATATTACACTTTCCCATTTTAGACTTATACCTTTTTTCTTTGTTGGTATTAACTTGTTCAATGTAACCTTTGATATTTGTTCCATGGCTAAAAATCACCTTTGGTGTGTCACCTAGGTGTACCTTCATGTCTTGGTTAAATACACAATCCCAAGAATAGTTTAGTACAGATCTTAACTTTCCTGCCTCTTGATTAAAAAGTAACACCATTGCTTTTTCACATGATGTAGAAAGAGTGGAAATAATGGTGGTATTTTTCTCAGTTAATAAAATTGGGGTGTATATATCAGTATGTTTCTTGGTTACCAAATTCCTAGTTTTAATTAATAACTTTTTGGGGTACCCTCTGTCTTTAAGCATACCTATTAAATGATAAATTTCTTTTTCAAACAACTGGCTGTCACTCACCAACCTAGAAGTATGCACCATTTGTCCGTTTATCACACTCTTTTTTTTTATTGTGTAACAGGTGGCAACTGTCAAAATGTAGTAGTATATTTGAACATGTGCTCTTCCTGTATATGTTAGACTCCAATTTATTTGCTTCTGTGCTCTTATACATTAGTATATCAAGGAAGTAGATTTTATTGATGTTAACCTTGTACGTGAATTGCAAAAATGAAGTGGTATTATTAAGGTATTCCACAAACATAGCTATACCTACCTGGTCACCTCCCCATAAAATTAAAATATCATCCAGGAACCATAACCAGAAGGTAATGTTCCTCATGAAATGGAGGGAGAAACATACCTTTTCTCCCATTCTGCCAAAACAAGGCTAGCATATACGGGGGCCCATTTGGCACCCATTGCTACACCTGAAATTTGTCTAAAATATTTGCCATCAGAATATAGATAGTTATTGAATAATACCATTTCCATGAATTACGAAATTAAATTCCTTTCCTAGTTGTGTATGCCATCTACATTGGTGAGGCTGCCACTAAATAACTCCATACCCTCTTTATGTGGAATAGCTGTGAAAAAGTTAATTAGGTCTACCATCACAAACACAAGCTGCTCATTTAACTCTAAATTCCTCAATGTTTCGAGGCAGTGCCATGAATCCTTAAGGATATTTTTGTTTTTGCTAACCACTTTCTAACAATGAAAATCAATGTCCGCGGCTAGTGGTTCAGGGTTCAGTTTTTGAATGCCTTCCCGCTACAATTGGTCTAAACAGGGGGTTGTGCATGTTTTGTGAATCTTTGGAATTCCAAAGATTGATGGAATAATAGGTGCCTCCACGATCAAAAATGAGTATTCTGTACCGTCTATCACATCTCGAGTTAATAAATCAAACAATAACCAATCAATTTTGGCATAAGCTCTATTTATCTCATTCCTAGAAACTCTTTCATAGGTGTTTTCATCATTCAATAAATCATACATTTTACTAATGTAATCAACTTGTGCCATAATTACAATCCCCCCACCTTTGTCAGGTTTCATAATTCTGTAATCCCTTAGGTTACGTAATTGAACAAGACACTGCCTTTCCTCACTGGAAAGATTATCAACTCCATTTTCAGTTGTATTCAAAATATCACAGATACCTTTTTCACACATCCTCTCAAAGACACTCACCAAAAGGTTAACAGGTGGTATAAAAACACTTTTTCTTTTTACTTGACCCGTATAATCATTGATGGTGTTGCTTCTATCTTTAAAGAACAGGGTAAAATTCAATTGTCTAGTGTATAACTTTAAGTTCAGTAATACCTTTGCCACATCTAGTCTATAAGTGGGTACAAAACTGAAATCTTTCTTTAATAAACTGAAATAGGCATTCTTGACTTCAAAATCACTCAAATTATAAATAGTAAACCCATCACTACTCATGGACTGGGTCACAGTGCCTTCATTTAAATTGTCTATATTATTGTCCATCATTGTCGCTTCCCTTGATGTCTCCCCTGTTGTTTGTATCCACCATTGTTCTTCCTCCCATAAACAGGTGGTGAATTCCACCTGTCCTGTTGATTGTAATGCCCCTGTTGTCTCTGACCTTTGTTCAGCAATCTCTGTGACCATCTCAGTGGAACAGCTTGATCTAAAAAAATATTCATCCACATCATTCCCATTTCTAAAGTTAAAATTGCTGTTATCACTAGAACCCCCATTTCTCATAGGCCCTTCGTTCGCCATTTGTTGTACTTTACTATCAACAAACACCAGCCCGTTAGGATTGGGATATGCTTTCTTGTTTACATAATCATTTGTGTCCCTGAGTAACTTTTTTTGTTTTCTCTCCAAATTACTGGTAACAAACTTTTTCATATCTCTAAAGATATTGTTATATTGTAATTTATTGTATTCAAATAAAAGGTCACTTGTTATGCTAGAGTTCAAGCTCTGAATTTCTTTTTCTAATGTTGTTAACTTAAGTTCATTGTCTTTTATAATAATTCACAGCATCTCTGTTCGAGTGTGGTCAAACAGTTCCAGCAGCTTGTTGTGCATAGGGGAACCAACTTCCATACCAGCTGGAAATTTCCATATTCGTAACCCTTTTGGAACTTGTTTTAATTCAATGAACCGATTTAAAAACAGATCATCCATTTGTAACATTTTGTGATTCCTCCCTAACTTCTCTAATGAACGTAACTGTGTTTGGAGTGTACCAAGTCCTTCCCTTGACTAGCGGGAATAGGAAGTTGAAAAACAGGTGCAGTGAAAAAATTGTTAATGTCTAAAGGGCAATCTCCCATTGGGTTCTTCAAAGAAGCTTCAGTATTGCCATTGGATCTCAAGTTCTCATTATTATCGCTGTCTCCTGCCATTTGTCCATCCAAAGGTGTATGTAATGTTAATATGTCCATCTGGTTGAAGTTAAGGAAGATGTTGGTTCAGCCTCTGGATTCAGCCCCCGCATTTGTGATTTGAGTAAATGGATGAGTTAATTTAGCTCTCCAATTAGTTTGTCAAACAAACTTAATCCAATTTAAATACTTGAATGGGTGCTTTAACATACAAAAAATAAAAAATAAAAGCAACTTTCGAAAGAGTGTTCCATGACCAGTAATCCCAAAAAGCAAGATTATGCCACTTCAGAATGCTAAACGGAATAGTTTATTGAGAATACTAAGTGCTTTCACCCACATAATTTACTGGGCTTCATCAGAGTACAAATTCAAATGCAAAAGTCATTTAAATAACGAATTAATTGGGTTTGTCAATGATGCCCTGAGTGGGGCATAGTGTCAAACACCTTGACTAAGTCTAGGTTGACCATATGCACAGATTTCCCCTTGTCTGGGGCCTTGGTGACTGTCTCGAAGAAGTCCACCAAGTTTAACAGTCATGATCTCCCTTTGACAAATGTAGACTGAATAGGAGATGACCTACATCTTTGTTGTTATAGTCCATGGTGAGTCACTCCATGGGCTTGCAGATAAGGCAAGTTAGGCTAATAGTTCTATAGTTCCCTGGGTCAGTGGAAGCTCCACCTTTGTGCAAGGGGATAATGGTGGCAATTTTCCATTCAGCTGGGATGAAGCCAGTGCTTAGACTATGACTGAAAACAGTACCCAATGGTGTTGGTAATTCTTGTTGGAGCCATTGCAGGATGCAGCCTCAGATGTTATCAGGTGCCATAGATGCTGTATTTTTGACCTTAAAGAGGGCATATATGACCTGCTCATTAGAAATACAAGGGAGGGGACTGGTGGTAGGGATGTCATAGGGTACATGTGGTGGGGACAGGGGAATGAAGTTTTCACAGAACCTGTCAGCCAACAGGTTAGCTATGATCACAGGCTCAGTATATGTGGTATCATTAACTACCAGTTCGGCACAAACCTGGGCCTTTCTTTTTAGGTTACTGATGTAACGAAAGAATGCCTTATGGTTGTCCTTTGTTGAGGAAGCTAATTTGAATTCGTAATTTGCTTGCAGGCATTTACAAGAAGCCTTGTTCACTTGTTTATGCTGAGGAAGGAGTGTTTCCAGTTTGGGGCTCACTCCCTCTTACTGTTAGACAGCAATTTCTTCCTCTTATTGTAAAACCTGTTAATGGCAGTTGTCCACCAGGCAGGTTTGCTCTTCTTTGAGGAGCTTGTTCTGGTCCTATCAGGTATGGCCGAGTCAATGCAGTTATACAGGTGTTTGTATAAAGCATTGGTGTAGAATTTAGCATAGTTGTCAGTTCCATCTGGGGGAGGTGCATTGAAACTATTTATACCATGCCGGAAGAGGTTATAATCTGCTTTGGAGAAGCAGTTGTCACTTGAAAAGTTTAATCAATACTCCCATGACACTACAGGGAGGCTGGACATTATGTTAATTTGTTTTATGCTAATTGATTCTTGACAAAAAGTATGGTGACACCTCCAACAGTCACCCCATTTTTAGGTTTGACTAAATTTCTGCAAGCACCTGTTTCCTACACATTCAAAAATATTGCCCTCCTGTGGTTCTGCACCTTCTTACTCCTCATTGTGACTGTTTCCCTGTACAAAACCAAGGAGTTCCTCCTACTCTTAATCAACAGGAAAGTGGTAAAGCCTCAGCTGGACAAAACTAACTGGTCAAACCCTCAACTGGATGAAATGAACAATAAAATGTATCTTTTGCAGTGAGGTAAGCTCCCCTTCACCATGTATTTGGGGCATATATGTCCCCTTTACACACAAGCACACACATACACACACACGCACACACACACACACACACACACACACACACACACACACACACACACACACACACACACACACACACACACACACACACACACACACACACACACACACACACACACACACACACACACATACACTCTTACAAACTCCATGGCCACATGACTGCAGAAATAAAAAAAGCTCAAAATCTATGAATCACTACAAATGCAAAAACAGAAACTGCACCTGTGAAAAAGCAATTTTTTAGATTCATAGATATTAAATTTGTAATTTGTAAAATTTGTATCAGGGAATATAAACTGATGTTTTTAAATTCATCCACTTTGCACTCAGCCATGAGTAGGCAAACTCTGCAAGACGCGTCATATAAAAAGGTGTTACCTACTTTGAATTAGGAAAAGGCATTATCTTCTTTGGATAGGGACATTAACACTGTATGTCTGGATGATAATTGTCATCTCACACACATGAAATATGAACAGCTATTTACTTTGCTGAGATATTTCCCCAGCTTTGAATGTATTAAATAGAAATGTGTATATCTAGAGAGGTATCAGATGCCTTATCTCTGTGCTATCAGAAATGTTACATATATGCATTTTTTGTCTGTTTGGAGCTGTTCTGTCTAGGACTTCTCTGTGCATATACCTAACCCTATAAAATCTACCCATTCAGAAAAAAAAACATTAAATCTTAAAAATTAACTTTCATATAGCATAGTAATACAAAGAAACATGGAAAACCCAATATAATTTCCTTTGTGTTTTTGTTGACTTAGGCACTGACTTTTACAGTACATCCATGGCATAAGCTGACACTATATTCTGATAAAATGACATACTCTGTCAATATCTGAAGTTAGTTTGTATTGACGTGCTCCAACACAGAAACTTATTAAAAGAGAGCAGAACAGTACATCTTCCATTTGAAAGCAGCCAGCTAGCTCTATGCATATGTAAGAGTTGTTTATAACCCTGTCAGTTAGACTGACATGTCTTTATGAATAGCTTCACTTTATGCCTTACGCCTGCAGGGTAGGTGTCTTATCCATTATATAAATTACTCCAGCGAATTCTCTACTCTCCATTAAGCAGTTCCTAATGCAATGCCTTTCCAAAACAGTACATTTGCAAAATTGGTTTTCGAGGAAAAGGTGATTAGGCTAAGTGCAATTAAGATTCAGTAGAGTTTCCCTTCCCTGACTGTCAGAGTAACAAGTCTGCATTTTTGTATCTAGGTAGCCTGAAGCAATTTTGCTTAATATTTAAAGATGCCCCAGGCCTAAGATAACTTGCACGTCTCAAATTTACCACATGCTAAGTAACTGCAAAGATCAGTAACAACTGCTTGTTTAGGTTAGCATTAGTCAGATGTCTAGTAGTTAAATCTCTAATATAGGTTCATAGGTTTGTACTAGGCTAATTGCCCTTTTCGGTCATTTGAAGCCTAGCCAATTACACCATGTGAGAATCAAACCCTGCACCTTATGTCTTTAAGGTAAACACCTTAACCATTATGTCATCCTCCTACCCCATAGCTTCTTTTTAGTTATTGCATATCCATACTGTAACTTTAAGCTTTACATCTTTCTCTTCTTATATAAAGCTGCATAATATGTAACTGGAGCTTTCCTCCCCAGACCTCTGCTTTTAAGGGGCTACTACAGTCCAAGCACTCTACTCTATTTAACAAAAGCAATAAATAGATGTCTGAGTCTTAAAGATCCTTCATTTGCACTGCGTTGTTTGCTTTTTGCATTGCACTCAAATACTAGAAAATGTTAATATGGAAGAAATATGATTACAGTTAACTAAAATCTGCAACTTATCTAGTAAGAAAGGAAAGAACAAATTACAAAATCTTGTTGAAGTTTCTTATCTGTCAAAGTCCATTTATCTAAATTTGTTTCCTTACAAATATTTTCAGAGCACGCTTATTTGCAGCACAGAAACTGCAGGCCATTGGACTAGTAGCAGCAGTTTTGGACATAAGGGGGCAAGCTTGGTGTCATGTAACATCTGTTATATAGCTCAGCTACGTCTGTGCCTGTCATGCAAGTTGGCTTAGCTCTGTATGAATGTTCTTTTAAATATTATTTTGTAAAACTTATAAATTCATATGGGTATTCTGCATGGTGTGCTTTACAAAGTATGACAAAGGCAACATTTTGGGATTATAGCTGCAAGGTCGCCCAGATCTGTTGTCTTCAAAATCAAGAGTTAATAGCCCATCTGTAGATTCTGAAATTAAACTAATGATAAGCACATTGCACAATAATTATTTTATTCTGCACATGTTGATAACTGCTTTGTTTATGTATTTGTATTCTGTTTTATTTACTTACTCATGTCTTTCTTTTTGGCTTTTCCCAGTTAGGGGTTGCCACAGCGGAACTCCAGTCCATAATGATTGGCAGTAGATTTTTATGGTGCCAAGTTGCCAGCCCGACACCCAACCTTCAACGAAGGCACACCCATTCACACATGTCTTTCGAACGCCACTCGACCATGGGGAGGACATGCAGACTCCACACAGAAGGCACTCCAGTCAAGAATCAAACAGGAGAACCTCTTGCTGTAAGGCAACAATGCTACCACTGCACCACCACGGCAATACTTACTCATGTATGCATGTATTTATTTTTGACTAACTTCAGCCTAATGGAGTTGTTAGTGCATGCTCTATTGCAAGAATCAAAGGGAAAAGGAAACTCCAAGAGCAAATAACACCATTGAATTAAATCAGGACAATTCTCTACAGATCTCGCATAAAAGGATGTACTACCAAAGTAAATAAAATGATAAAATATATACGTAACCTCTCACTGAAATGACTAAATAATTTTTATACATAACTGCTTCCTATACAATCCATTCAGTTGCACATGGGCTTTCTCTTTAGTAACTCTCACCTCTGTAAAATCTCAGAATGTATAATGTAATTACTGTTTGTGTATAAATGTAAAGATAAATGTAACTTCTCTGTGTTTAACTGGAATGTAGTATAATGCAATGTAAGCAAATGGTGCTTTTCTCCAATGGCCTCTGCTGAAAATGGGTTTTAGCCAGTCTGACTTTCCCAGTAAGCAAAGACAAATAAATAAATAAATAACAATAGTAGTATAAGTATTGAAATTGCATTGTCCATGCTAAGGATACATTTTTACAATGTGTGAAATGACTATCAGTTGCATTGTCCATGCTAAGGATACATTTTTACAATGTGTGAAATGACTATCAGTTGCATTGTACTAATCTAGAGGTACCAAGTGAGAGCAACCAGAAAAGTGTGTTTCAGTGATGGTGATGGGGGTGTACTGGAATAAAAAAAAAAATCAGTAATTTTAGAGTTATTAGTACAAACAAACCAAATAAAGGTAAAAGATGGGTCATACAAAATGAAGAGGACAGCATATACAAAGGAGAAATGGTTTTGAGTGACAAACAGTATGTGTGGACATTGGGGGTATTTGCATACAAGTAACCTTTGGGTACAGTATACAAGGCTTAAAAATACAACATACAGACACATGCAATGCTTCCTTCGGCTGATTCAAACGAGATCACAGATGGCAATGGAAGCAAATAAAGGAAGAAGATGAAGGGAAATAGAATGCAGAGTTTTATGCAATAGGGAAGAGCTAAGCTATGCCTTTACTGATTCAGCAGCAGAAAGTACTAAACATGAACTGAGAAAATGTATGCAATGGAAGAATTGGTCTAATGAAGCTCTCCAAAAAGGAAAAAGAGCAGGAGACAAACACGAGTAGACACGATTAATATTTCCAAAGATTTTCAGGATGGATTCTTATTAGGTTCTAAGTTTACCCAGGAGTCTAAACCACAAAGGATCTGTGGTTATGGTTAATTATGAGTAAAGCTATACACTGAAGTTATTCGTTTAAAGTTTAGTTACTTCTGTTTGTTTTTATCATTTTCTTATATTGCATTTTGTTTTGTTTTAAGTGTTTAGTTCTTTTGGAGTTTCAAGAGGTCTTGGCTAGGGTCAGTCAGAAAAGTTAGAAAAAAAATTATTTGCATACAATGAATAACATACACTAATTAGTGGAAGGAGCTGAAAAATAGCATTCTTAATTTAATTGGAAATATTTAGAGGCATCTTATTTAGCTGTACTGCTTGTAAGACTTGCTGTTCTCTGCCTGACTATTGCTGATCTCAGTCTATATTTGATTTTTTCAAAACCACCCACCCTGCTGCTGTTATACCTTTAAACTTGGTGGTTTTTGAGTTGCCCATTTACCATAAATCTGATTTTAGTTACTCCCCCAAGTCTCAAATCATCAACTCAGTCTACTGACCAATGAGAGATCTTCTGCAAAAGCCCTCCACCTTAGTCGTTTAAATTTAAATGATCTTCTATTTCTTCCCTTCCCACTTACTAAAAAATGCACTTTATTCAGTTGGTTTTATTGTATCTGTGCATCTTCCTACTTTATTACTTCATTTAGCTTGTAGCTGCATGTTATTAAAGTGTTAAGTTTCATTAATCTGCTTAATTTTTACTGCTTGTTCACAGCAGGTTAAATTGTAACTTTTTGATTTAAGCCCTTGCACTTCAAATTAGTTATTGTACATAAGGAAGGATTGTGATCTATACTCTTGTGACAGGAGAAGTAACTTACACCCTTCTAAGTTGGGAATTCCTGGTTGAATGCTCATTGTCTGTTATGTTAAAAGTGTTTTAGTTCTGATTTACGCACTTGGGCTCCGAAGCAGTTATTTTACATTAGGAAGGTCTGTGGTCTATACTCTTGTGGCAGGAGAGGATAGCCTATGCCCTTTCTGAGTTGGGAATTGCTGGTTGAAGGTTTATTGTGTCTGTTATACTGATAGTGTCTTAGTTCTGGTTTAAGCACTTGGGCTCCAGACCAGTTATTTTACATTAGGAAGGTTTGTGGTTAACATGCTTGTGGCATTGCTATCTAGACAGATTTTGTTTTTACTACTAGAGCATCTAATTTGCTCATAATTGAGTGTTGCTCATAAAGTTTCTTGTCTTATTAACTTGTTCAGTATTTAAGTTTTCCTCACTCCTCCCTAGATATAGATATGCACTTCCTGTCACTCTTTCTATGATCAATCTAGAAGAGATGGGTATTCTGAGGCATTGTAGCAATTGCCACGTGTACAATGACAACCCATTTATTCTCAATAAAACAGATGCAGGGAGCAAGAGGTGTAAACACACTTTAATTCTGGAGGCAAATCTCTCTCCTACAACCAAAACTAATCCCATAGAGGTTGTCAGTGACACTTGCACCACACCTATTCCAGAGGGTAATGACTCTACATATAAAACAACTTCTGCTGAAGCACTTAGCGGTAACCCTCCTAAAACACTAAGACCTCCTTCACAGTACAAAGAAAGAAGAAAGAGTCTTCAGCCATCATGTAAGCACTTGGTTAAAACTCCACCCACAGCTTCACATAGTAACACTGTATGCAATACCTCCACTGCTAAGCCCTTTAGGCAAACCAGCACACAGCCAAATTTCCTGGTCATTGGTGATTCTATAGTGAGGCACATCTATGTTCCACTCACCAGACTGAATAAGGAGAGAGCCACTATTAGCTACCTTTCCGGTGTTAGGATTCATCAAGTCACACAGGCACTCAGGTCATTGAACCACAGGTACAATTATGACTCTGTCATAGTCCATGTGGGTGTTACTGACCTGAGCTGTACTTCTCTTGATTATATGAAGCTATACATGATTGAGCTTGCTGATTATGTGTCTCAGTGAGGTATGAGCCTAGCACTGAGCAGCATATTACCTTCTAAAAGGATGATGCCATATTACCAACAGAAAATGATTGACTTTAACAATTGGTTTAACCGGTCTCCAACAATACACTTTTCATTTCAGTGGAGGGATGGGAGGAAAGGGGAGAAAATAGTAGTAGTGAAAAACAACACAATATAAGAGAAGATAACAACACATTTCAAGGTCACACACATGAACAATTATAGGGATATACAGATAGTTTAAATAGTTGAAACATTCTCTAGGTAGTTGGAGTACCTAACTACAAAAAAAAGACCTTGAATTATGGATTGGATGGATAATAGATAGTAGTTGGCTGTTTGCTGCTAATCAGGATTAGAACATGGGTTTAGCTTCTGGTATCAATCCAGCGGAGGTACAATATTTGACAGCCTGGGAGGACATAGGTAACAGACCACACTGCTTTGCCAGGGCTGGTCTGCACTTATCCCTTGTAGGCCTTCAGATACTGGCAAAGACCGTTTCCACCCCAGTAGTGCCTTTTTATACATGATACTAAACTGATAAACCTACTGACTTAACCAAACCTATGAAGGAATATCTGAAGGAGGTACTGATCAATGCTAGAAGTCTTAACAAGAAACTCCACTCCCGGCAAACATTCCTCTCCCTGGAGATTATAGACATCTGCGTAGTAATGAAGATATGGTTTCAAGTCACTGTGAGTATCCCAGCAATGCAAGATTACCTTTCACACCTTTAGACCAGCTACTGCACAGGAGGAAACTAAAGGTGGAGGAGCCTCAGTCTGTATTAAAAACAACCTCACATCCAGATTAGTTAAAGTGTATGATGCACTGGAATTCAAACATGTGCAAATCACCATAAACAGGGTGCTGTACCATATCCAATCAACGTATAGGACCCCCTGCATGTTCCAGGAAACCCATACTACCTATCAATGTACTAGATTCCTTCAATGTTCAACCCAATACAATATTCATAGTGGATCTCAACTACACCTCTTCCTCAAGCTATTCCTAAACTTTGTTAATATCAATATCCTAGAACAGATGACCCATTCTATTACCGGGGGCGGGCTAACATCCTTGACCTTGTACCCAATAACATGGGGGACCGATGTTCCTCACCCAATATGATGTCTTCAATTGTCAGATCTGACTAAACGGCAGTATTACTTGAAATAAAAATTAAATCTGGGCATCCACTGAAACTAAAAACCTTTAGGAACCATTTGAAGGCTAACCTCTCTCTATAAAGCAACAGTTTGGCTAAATTCCAAACCCAGTAAACACCATAGCATACACTGAGCTACATACAAAATCTCAGTACAGCCATGTTGATAGCTGTATAGAACAGGCTGTGCCCACTCATATTAAGAATAAGACACTCAAAAGACAAGTCACTCTGGTGGAATCACAATGTTAATCTGTTATACAAAAAAAAATCTTGCCCAAGCATAGCAGGAACAAAGTCATACATACTAAAAGCCCCCAACTAATCTAAACAGGCAGCTAAAAGGGTTAATTAATACTTCAAAGGCTAAATTTGAAGAAAAAATACCTTCTCCTGCAAAGGACAACCACAAAGATTTCTACAGCTATGTCCATAACGTCAGAGGAAATACACAACAATATGCAGAACTTACTGCATCACCCACACCGAACTGGAGGCCATTGCCAACCTTTTGGCAGACAGATTCAGCTCAAACGTCTCCCCCAACTCCCTCCAATAGTCTAAAGGAAATACCACATAACACAATCCCTCCAACCATTTCTAGGGTGTAGGTAATCAATGCACTTTCCAGTGCAAAGACACTGCTTTGATGAGCCTTGATAATGTCCCAGGATGTTAAATAAATAGCATGAAACATGACACCTCTGGTCTACTTGAATCACTTTTTAGCTGGAGCTTACAGTTAGGTTTTGTGCCCAAGAAATTGAAGATGGCTATAGTCATTCCTTTGCACAAATGAGGTTCAACCACTAATGTAGGTAACTACATGCCCATAAGTCTTACCAGCCTCACATTTAAGGCCATGGAAAGAATCACCATGGACATGATAAATGAGCACATACTGTAGTCACCCTGCAAATGCTGGACCCATCACAGTTTGGCTTTGTTAAAGGAAGGTCATGCCTATTAAATCTGGGGGATTTTTTTGAGGGAGTCACCAAAGCATTGGATGAAGGTAAGATTGTGCACACAGATTACCTTAACCTAGCCAAGACTTTTGATGTAATACTCCACTCAGGCATTAGAGACAAGCTCACTAATTTAAGTATAAACCCTTTTATCACCTACTGCATAGCAAACTGTCTCACTGATAGGACGTGAGAGGTAAAAGGTGGTGAGGCCACCTCCAACAAGAAGCCATTCACTAGCAGAGTCCGCAGTGCACAGTATTGGGCCTGCACCTTTTTGGCATCTATTTCTTTGAAGTGGAAGCATATGCTGAAGGTTTATGGCTGACTAAATTTGCAGTTGATTGCAAGCAGGGGGTTATCATCGACTCCACTCAGACACTAGCATTCTTCAAGAAGATTTATCATTGACTAACAAATAGTGCCAAAACCATGGTCTTAAACTCAAGAAATGCATAATTGTACCCATTGGGAAGTCAAACATACTGGTTAATTACCATGTTGATAATACACCCCTAACAGTCAACCCAGTGGTCGGGGATCTGTTTATACACGTAGACAGTAGCCTTACTTTGGACCTCCATGTGGCCACAGTGGTGACAAAATCCTTTTATGTTGCACAACTTATAAGTAAAGGCATATCATCTCAGTCCAAAGAGGTCATTACCCACTGTACCCTCCCCTTGTCAGACCAATCATAGAATAAATTGCACCTTTTGGTATGTACCTCACCAGGCATATGCAGCAACTACAGTGACCTCAGAGGTGCCTTACAAAAAAGAATACAAAGCATAACAAACCTGCCTTATGCAGAGGCCTAAAAGCCCTTTCCCTCTACTCAGTCTCCTATAGATTACTGAGGGTGATCTATTCCTGGCTTACAAGGCATCTGTAAACCCCACACTTATGAATCTCCTACATATTTGTAAGTTAAAAAGTGCCAGAAATACAAGGTCTAAGGACATGAATTTTGTCTGTGACTTAAACAGAACATGATGAAGAGACAGATATGTGTCCCAGAGACAGCCCCTCCTATGGAACAGGCTTTCCATCCATGTGAAGCTGAGTTCATCTATTGCCAAATTTAAGTGCAACCTAGATCACTGGATGATGGACAGAGGTAGCTTATAAATGCCTGGCCCTCGGTATCCTATTTGCATACAGGACATCATTATTCTTTTGGGAAAACTTGGCTAGGCTTGGAAAGCCTTCTACATTCCCCAGAACATTAGCCTAGTAACAGTCTATGAATCTATGAATTTATATAGAAAGAATACTTCATTTATGGAATTCATTGCCATCACATGATAAAAAAGGAGCAGTCTGAGTAGTTTCCAGTCAAGTTCAGATAATTATTTTAGGTAGAAGAATTTATGGCTATGGATGACACACTCATGGCTGTATGTCCACCTCTGTAGTTTTGATATAATTACTTTTCATAGTTCATTACTTTTTTATCAATATTTTTAGATGGTACATACAGGTTTCATTACATCTTTCTTAGGAATTTGATTAGTTGATCATAGGTTCATAGGTTCATAAGAGGTTACTAGGCAAATGGCCCTAGAACCTTAACAAGCTTAGCCATACAATATCTCTGTTCCCTAACTGGCCATTGTTAGATGGTTCTCTAATTGACCACTGTTAGGTGGTTTTGATTGTTTGCAGAGTGAATCTATGATCAGCACTGGCTCCTGCTGTCCATGAGGGACATAGGTTCTACCCATGGGTGAATTTATGGACTCCTATCCAGTTGTACAGGTTGTGCTTAAATAAGGTCATTGAGGAGCTCTGCTTAATGTGAATTGGGAGTTTATTTCAGAGTAAGGCAGTCATTGGGAGACATATCTCTCCAGCATCTTTTGTTTAAGTTGCAGGGTTGGATGAGATCTCTGGAGCAAGTGACTCTTGTCCCATTTGATCTGTGGATGTGCAGCATTTCCATTAGGGCAGGATCAGAAACTGCTCTGTAGGCCAGGCACAGATTGCCTCTCAACAGCCTGTTGGACACAGAGTACAGCAACAAGGCTTTCAGTCTTTCCATGTAGGTCATGTTTTGGAGTCCCTGAAGTCTCTTGGTCAGGAACCTCTGTGGTCTCTACAGCTGCTGCAAGTGTCTGGTGAGGTACTTGCAAAAGGGAACATTATACTCGGTGGTCTGATGAGGGTGGAGTACAGAGGAGTTATAACATCCTTGGTCTTGGATGTGATGCCCTTAGTTATGAGGTGTGCAATGGAAAGGCTTTCCTTACCACTGTGGACACATGGTCATAGATGTTTAGACTGCTATCGACTTGTGTTCCTGAGTCACATACCACTGGGTTTGAGCTTAGAGGGGTGATGCCTATATTCTAATTTGCAGGGGCTACCTCTTTGCCAAAGGGGACAATGATGCACTTTTTTTTCATTTAGCTTTAGACTGTGGCTTTGGCATCAATCATTTGTCTATGTTAACCCCTCCTGTAATATGCTAATATATTCAGGGGACTCAGTGATTGCTCCCAGTTTGCAGTCATCTGCAAACTTGGTAAGCCACATGCTGTCTACTTTCACTCGGACTTCAAAGAAATAGATTCCAAGCACAGAGTGCCCAGCACAGAACTTTGTGGTATCCCACTGGTAACTGTTCTACTGGTGGATTTGGAATCCCCAATTTGGACAGTATGGATTGTGTTGGTGATGCAGTTGGCTACCCATCTAGTGACATATGGCTTAATCCCCAGTGATGATACCTAAGTGGGGGATTGTGTTGAAAGCCTTGGCTATGTCAAGATCAGTGGTATGTACTGCCTTCATTCAGGGCTTTGGTGGCATTCTTGAAGAAGTCCACCAAGTTTAGTAAGCATGATCTACACTTAATGAAGCCAAACTGGGTCAAGACAAGAGTTTGAAGGTTGCCTATTTCCTTATTGATAGGGTCCATGATGATTCTTTCCATGGCCTTGCAAATAAGGCTAATTAGGTTTATGGGTCTATAGTTCCCATGGTAGGTTGATGGATTCCCATTGTACAAGGGGATTACAGTTGCTGTTCTCCACTCTGCTGGAACAAAGCCAGTGATCAGCTATGGTTAAAGACAGTACCAAGTGGATCCAATATGTCATGTTTTAGGTTGTTTAGTAAGCAGCCTAGGATGTTATAGAGAGCATGGTTTTGGCCTTGGGGACCGTGGATATGACCTACTGAGACTGGGGAGAGGACAGGTGTCAGGTATGCTTTGGGTATGGGTGATAGGGACAAGTGGGTGAAGTTGGTGCCAAATCTGTCAAATAACAGGTTAGCAATTGCCTTAGGGAGTGTGTGGGTGGCACCATTCAGTATGAGTTCAGCACATAGTTGGGTATTCTATTGTATTTATTGATTGATTCAACATTTGTTTACTGGGATGATCTAACTGGATCAGAAAGTACCCATTTTCAGCAGAGACCTGGGAGAAAAGCTCCAGTTACACTCATACATATACAGATTATATAACTGACATAAAAATAGTTGGCATAAAAACAAAGAGTTATATGCAATTATAGATTATTATCTAGGACAAAAAAGAATTACAGGCGTTACAAGTAAGTAGGTGCAATGAATGCATATGAGTAGAAATTATTCAAATAAATGTTAGAAACAATGGAAGCAAAGGCTGAAAGAGGAGATTTTAGATTATGGACATAGTTAAAGAATGCCTTATGATTGTCTTTAGCTAGGGGAAGCTAACTTAGCCTCATAACTAGCTTTAGAGGACTTTATCAAATGTCTGATTTGCTTGGTCAGGCAGTGGAGGATATTCTATTTCTGCTAAGTTCCCTCTTGTTCTTAGATATAAATTTCTTCCTTTTGTTATATAACCTGTTTATAGTCAAGGACCACCAAGGTGGCTTGTTTTTATGGGAAGACATGGTTTTAATCCTGTCAGGTACAGCAGAGTCAATAAAGTTGTTTAAGGGGTTATACAGGGCATTTGTGTACTCTTCTAAACAGGAGTCATTCTTAGGTTTGTTAGCAGGGGGTTTCAAACTTTTCAAACCATCACTTAGTAGGCTATAGTTTGTTTTGGAGAAGTTTCTCATTTTTATTGCTCCTTTCAAGGTGTCAGGTCTGAATGTTACTTCAAATGAGACAGAGTTAATGGTCTGACCTTACTAGGTCATGTCACAAGGGGTAGTGCAGTGACCCCTCCATATCTGTGAGTACTCAGTCCAGAAAATTTGAGCCCCTTATGGGGGTGCAGACTAACTGTTCCAGGGCATTTGTATTAATGAAGTCTAGGAACCTCAGGGTGATCGACTTGTGCTCATGTATGCTGCCCACTCAATAGAAGGACAGTTGAAATCTCCCATGACCAAGATGTTTAGCTGTATAGTTAGTGACTCAAGCATATCCAGGTAGGTGGTGTGCCTCCCATGGTTCATGGTGGGGGACTTGTAGCTAGCAATGATGTTGTAGGGTGTTTAACCTATATGTAGTTATTTGGACCTGGAGTAACTCAAGAAAGTTGTACTTTTTAACCAGTCTTGAGGTATATTTGCACTTAATGAAGATGGATGCACCTCCACCTTTGGTTCTTTCAGGTTACTTTTGTGTTCTGAACATGTGGAATGCATTGCAGTCTTGCATGGCCTTGGGCTGTCTGCGGCCTTGAGTCATGTCTCGGTGACTGCACAGACATCAGCATCTTCCAAGGTAAGGAGTCCTTCCAGTGAGTGCAGTTTCCTGTTTAGACTCCTAACATTAAGCAGCAAAACTTTGAGTTTGTCTGTAGTGGATTTTTTTATGTCAAAGTTTTGTTGTTTTGGTATTTTGGTACTGTTAACCAATGAGAATAGAGATTTTGTATCTGCATAATGAATGTAACATTGTTAAGCAATGAGAATAGAGATTTTGTATCTGTGTCTGCATAAATGAATCAAACTCTGTCAACCAATAAAAATAAGTTTTTTATATCTGAATTTACATATTCCTAATCTGCTGATGCTATACAAAGTATAAATACCCTGACTGTGCAGTAGTTGTTACAAGACAACTGAATAAAACAAAAAGAGATTTTTGCCACAACGCTCACCTACGTAGGGTGGACGTTCTTCAAAAATAAAGGTTTCAAAAACCAAAAGGAAGACTTTAGTAGTTTTATTCAACTTTTGAATTATGTAAGTATGAGATCGTAGATCGAGGACTGGATTTATTCTCTTAAATTGACTTGGAAGCTTGTCCTGCTAGATTGAGTCCGTCAGCTGGAATTCAGTCTTTGTGTGTGTATTTTTTAAGTTAGCATTGCTTTTGCGATTCAAGCTCAGCGAAGCCTTGGGGTACAGTCTCTCAACTTGAGAATCCTCAGTGCTTACTTTATGATTGTTTTGGTTTTGCCTAAAAAAGGCACTATGGGGAAGGCAAGCATCTTTGCCAGTATTTGAAAGCCTAGTGGAGACAGGCATACCTCTCAACTGCCCAAATATTTGCAGAATGCACAGATTTTTCACCATATATTTGTTCTGTTTCTCATAAAATCTGTGGTTTTCTGGCAAATCACTGGGATGATCTGAGGACTGAAGTCACTACATGATGGCATACATTTGAGTTTCTGACTTCATGTTTTTCCGAAGAATGCATGCTAACACAAATCCTGTTAGTCTAGCAACTTTCTAAGTTTATAAGAGCAATATTAAAATCTGTTAAAGTTTTGGGCCTTTGTCCCCTCATTATGGCAGGCTTTGTCCAGATTTCTTTAGCTAAGAGGTTGAGAGGTATAGGTGAAGACCACATCTGGTAAAGCAGCATGGTCTGTCAACCATGTCTTCCCAGGCTGACAGATACTGGATCCCCCTGGATTGACACCAGAAGCTAAGCCAATTGTTGAAGTCAATCATTTATTGTTTATATTGTGGCACAATCCTGTGTGAAGATAGAATGCTGTTTAAGGCTAGGGACATACCTGCCTGGGGCACATAATCTGAGAGTTCAGTCATGTCTCTTCATATAGTCCAGTGAGGTACGTCTCAAGTCATTCACCCCAACATGTACTATGACACAGTCATAACAGTAATTGTTGTTGAATGAGTTGAGTGCATGCATAATTTGATGGATCCTGGCACCTAACAGGCAGCTGACCCTGACTTCCTTGTCCAGCCTAGTGAGGGAGACATCTGTGTGTCTCACTATCAAATCTCCTATAACCAGGACATTTGGTTTTGAGGTGTTCTGCCTTAGGGGGTTATTCACTGAGACACTGGTATGTGTGTTGTTATGTGTAGTAGATTTTGGTCATGCTCTAGTATGTGTGAGTTGTTTGCACTTGGGAGGTCTCTGGTCTTTTGGTAAAGTCTTACTGACTACCTCCACGTATGTGGGTTTATGTGTCATGACTTCATCTTGTGAGAGGAGAGGTTTGTGTGTTGACAACCTGTTTGATGTCTTGTTTATTGTTACATGAGAGGATTGATTACAGTTTCATATTATAGTTACATCTCTCACATACTGCATTTCCTTCCTGTAGGAGCAAATAGTTGTCAATATTAATGCATCAATTACTACATTGCCTCAGAATGCCCATGTCAGTTTGGTTGGTTGGAGAAATGTTGGGAAATAGCAGGTTAAACTGTAAATACTGTTAGGGGGTGGGCAAGCTAGATCCATTTTTGCTCTAGGGTTAGCATGGGGGATTTATTCTATTGAGGATTAGGGATTAAAAAGTGTGGCAGTGCTGCTCAGAGCTCAGCTGAGTTGCCTACAGTGCAGCAGGGAAGCCGGGGAGGGTTCCACTGACTGTTCCCTAGGGAAAAAGTTGTATCTACATGTTTGCATCAATACAGAGTGCATGGTGTACAGCTACATGCAAATGTGAGGCTTAAATACAAGCAAATTTTAACAGTTTTAACACAAACTACCAATAAGAAAGCCCCACACAGAGCCTTATTCTAGAAATCAGATGGGTCATGAGCTACACACTTCTGCCACAAGGGTGCAGCGAGGCCCTCTTAATATAAGATGGCTGGTTTTAGAGCTCAAGTGATACCAAACAATTTAGATTCAGCAAGTCTGAAGCTAACCTATGCTACTTAAGGTAGAAGTTGCGATGGTACAAAGTGGAGAATGAAGCAGTCATGCCAGCAAAAAAACAGTAAAAATGAAGCAGCAGTTCAATAAAATACAGTTCACAAAGTGTAATGCAGGCTTAAATTATACTTATTTTTAGAAGATTTCAATGGATGCCTTGGATTTCTGCTCAGATGCACTCCAGACCACTGGCTAAGAACACCAAACTCTGAGCAGCTCCGGTCAACTGTGTAGCCCATAAACCTTCCTTATGTAAAATAACTGGTTGGAAGTCCAAGTGCTTAAACCAGAACTAAGACACTTAGAATAACACCACAATAAGCCTTCATCAGCAAATACCAGCTCAGAAGGGCAGAGGGTACTATCTTCTTCCACAGGAGTGTAGACTACAAACCTTCTTAATGTAAAATAACTGTCTTGAAGCCCAAGCACTTACATCAGAACTAAGATATTTTTTAGAACAACAGCTCTACTTGACTTTGATTTAAATCAAAGAATGGGCAATGTTGTGCATAACAACTCAGACCTTCGGATGCAAGGATATTTCCTGTTACTTCCAAGGTTGTGAGATCTTGACAGCAGCATATCCAGAGATGCAGGCTATGAGGGCTGCAGGGTGACTTGCCCCATTGCAAAAACACAGAGAGTGGTCTAAGCTGTCAACGTAACCTAACAATAACAAGTATTACAGAGAATCAATTTATTTATATGTTAATTCTTATGAAAACCACATACAATTTCATGTTCAAAGAATTACATTTGTATATTTGTATAAAATACAGTGTACTTTAATATCCTTATCTGAATCAAATAAAACCATACTTAATGTCTGCATCACTGGAACTCTTGCTGAAATCTGAAAATTAGATTGACAGTTAAGAGTGAGCATATGGCATTATAGATAATTCTGAATTATGTACCTTAATGTGGAGGATGTCCCACAAGGCTGGTTCAAAAGAAAAAAAAATGAATAAAAAATCTGTTTTCTGTTGCTTGGAAATTATAAGTCCATAACTGATTCTTCTTAGCTTAAATGTAGATTTCTATTCTTGCATTCATTTGCAATTCACTTCCTCCGATGTGGGATCATTGCAATATAGGATAGAGGGCTTCAAAGGTGCTGGTGTTGGGGGAAAAAGAAGCCTATAAATAGTTATATAGTGCCTCAGTCACTTTGATGCCTTGTTTTTTATGGTAATTTCATTTGCCAAGGCAAATATTAATCTGTTGCCAAGTCAATATGCAAATGGTGTATATAATTAAGACAGGATGTGAGAAAGAAAGATAAAAAGTAAGTGCAACTAATGCTGGGTTCATAACAGTCAGTCTAACAACCCAGTGGTGCTGCAAAACTAACTTATTTGAGTAGAATCCCATGTACAATTCTTCAGCATTTAGGAGTGAATGATTTTCTTCCAGCATGTCTCAGAATATTATGAGAAATTATGCTGTCCTCAAGTAACTTATTTATTATTGATTGATTTACATTTAACTGGGTAGTGTCCGACTGGGTCAGTAGCCCATTTTCAGCAGAGACCTGGGCAGAAAAGCTCCAGTAAGAAAAACAATTTGTAAAACCAAGTAAGAAATATAGGAGGCAAGAAAAAACATATGCTAAGTAAAACAGCTAACAGAATTATTTAAGAACAAACATAGAACATAGCATAAAACAGAGATATTGACTAGCTGAGTAATCAAATATCAGTCAGCAAACCAAACATAGAGCACAGCATAAAACAGAGGTATTAAAATAATTGAGTAATCAAATATTGGTCAGATAGCAAACCAAAACAGTTAAAAAACATTGGAGATAGGCGTAAGCTTTTAAAGGTGCTGGAGATGATTGTGAAGAAATAGGAGAGAGACATTTTCCAGGAGAATTACAGGGGCAGAACCAATTGTTGCTGAGATAAACTTTTAATTTTTTTTTTAAAGAAAACATGCCTGGATTGTTTTGGATACCCTGAGGAAGAGGATTATAGGTGTTTGCTATTTTATTGGAAAAGAAGAAGTCATCATGATAGTTGTGAGACTCAGTAATTTTTAGCAATAACTTGTCAGAAGACTTGAGGGACTTGTTGCTGAGGTTTGGTTGGTCCAGGTTTGAAAGAGCAGGGCAGTTACTGGGGTTGTAAATTATTCTCTGGGTGAGGGTAAGTTGGTTTAGTATTAACAAGTTGGGAAGTACCAGCCAGTTAAGAGCGGAGCGATGGTGAACTTTATGTGGATGACTCTAGCAGCATGACTAAAGTCAGCCTTATGTATGTTGGTGAAAATGTGTGAGCAGTAGAGGAGGGTAGGAAGTAAGTGAGATCTTGCCATAGCTAGCCTGGCATGGTGGGTTAGGTAAGGATTGGCCCTATAGAGAGCGCCGAGTTTGGCACAGACTTTTGATTGTTAGGGAAATATGCATATCAAATTTTAGTCTGACATCCATTGTGACTCCTAGGAGTTTGGTTTGATTTATAGGCACAATTTTGGTTCCATTAGAGGAATGAACAGAGAGAGGGAGCGACTTGGTCTTGGAAGTTTTCTTTATGAAAATCATTAACTTAGTCTTATTTGGATTTAGATTGAGTTGATGGTTGGAGAGGTAAGTTTCAATGTCCTGTTCTTGGATGATAGGGGCAGAGCATATAAGAAAGGAGTAGTCTACATATTGTATGATTGTGGCAAGTTTGGTTGCTGAATTTAGATTGTTGGCAAATATGACAAAGAGAAGGGGGCTAAGTATGGATCCTTGGATTACACATATGGATACTGGCAGATGTGGGGAGAGACTGTTCTCCCATTTTGTAGCCTGTTGATGATTTGACAGACAGCTGTGAAACCTTGTTAGGGATGATGAATTAAAATTGTAAGTAGCAAGTTAATTGAGTAGCAGTTGGTGGAATACAGTGTCAAAAGCTTTTGACATATCTAGAAAATTGCAGAGACTATTTCTCCATCATTTTTGAGGTGAAAAATAGTGCTGGTAAAGGTTATTAATGCTATGTTTGTACTATGCTTAGGTCTGAAGCCGTGCTGAGAGATGGAAAGTAGGTTATTATTGGTGAGGTGATTCAGGAGTTGTTGAATTCATTTCTCTAGAATATTGGCTATGGGTGCAGGGATGGCTATGGGGTGGTAGTTTAAGATGTCTTTAGAGAGGCCACCCTTGTGAAGTGGGGTGATGTGAGAGATTTTCCAGAGATAAGGCACATGCTGTTCAGAGATTTTGTTTTAGGATAGATATAGGCTAGACGATGGATGGAGCAGCATAGTTGGTCAACAGTGAGGTGGGAAGGTTTTAGTTTGCTTAGGAGCTTTTTAATGTAACCAGTCTGAACAGGTTTAAAGGAGAAAGAGTTTGTGTTATTAGTGGCAGGTTAAAGAACTGTGAGTGTTAGGCTTTAGTAGTTGTCTAGGAGAGAGGTGATAGAGTTAAATAAAGTGAGAGCTGAACTGTGATACGAAGGATTTGAAGGTGGTGGATGTGGAAGGAGTGGTGGTGGAGGCTTTTCCAGGGTTAATGAGATAGTTAATATTTTAACAGAACATTTGTGGGTTGTTTGCATATTTTTGTTAACAGGTGTGGAAATAAGTTTTTTTTATCATTGTTAATTTGTTTCTTAGTTTTATTCTTAATTGCTGATACGAGGTGAGTTAATTTTTGTCTTTGAGGGATTGGAAATAAGACCATGCTCTATCCCTTTGTTTAATTAGATGTTTAGTTTCATTAGAGAGCCATGGTAATTGTTTGGATTTGGAGCAAATTTTTCTGGTGAGGCCAAGATTATTTAAGTGATGGCTACATTATAAAGGTATAGGATCATAGGGGGTTACTAGGCTATTGACCCAGAGGTCATTTCAAGCCTGGCCATTTCATCCCAATGTAATACCATAAATTTTATTGTATTTATTTATTTAACATTTGTTTACCAGGAAAGTTCAACTTGGAACAAGTCAATTTTCAGCAGAGGTCTACGGAGAAATTCTCCAGACATGTCTTTGTAACATGGGAGACAACCATAGTACCCAGAGGAAACCCACACAAACACAATGAGGAAATGCAGACTCTGTACAAAAGGCACCTGAGCTGAGAATCAAAATGGAGAACCTCTTTCTGTGAAGCAACAACGCTAACCACTGCACCACTGTGCCGTCTGATAAATACTCAACATAAATACTCTAGTCATTACCCAGGATTGTATTTATTAATGACTGCCCATGTCCAGGAGGGTTGTGGGCATTAACCCCGGTGAGAATTTACTGTGCCCCTTCCACTCATCCAGGTTCCTTTTGAACAGCTTCACATGAATTGGCAGCCTGTTCCAAAGACACTGCAGTCACTGGGAGACAAATATGTCCCTCCAGCACAACCTATTCAAGTTGCAGCCATATTTAGGCCCCTGGAATGGGTAGCTCTAGTCCTGCTTTATTTATGGGTGTGCAGCAAATTCAATAGGTTTGGGTCAGAGATTGTTCTGTAAGCCAGGCATAAGTCTCCCCTAAGAAATCTATACAATACTGAGTATAGTGACAGGGACTGTATTTGGTCTGTATAAGGCATGTGCTGGAGTCTTCTTATCTTCTAAGGTCTCTCTCCAATTGCTGCAGGTAGTTTGTATGGTACATACCAAAAGGGGCATTATACTCAGTTATGGACCTGATTAGTGATGAGTATAGGGAGGTTAGAACCTCCTTTGCTCTAGAGGAAATGCCTTTGCTAATCAACTTTGCTACACAGAAAGCCTTCCTTACTACATACAAAAAAGAAGCATGAAACTATATCTAATGAAAAGTACATAAGTCAGTGAGTAAATGCATAAAGGCAAACATTTATTTTACTTTATTTATTCTTTGTTCAGTGGCTTAGTCCCACTAGAGAATTTTTCATTGGAGACCTGAGGTGATAATTGATGTCCATCTTCTCCTACTTTTTTTAAAAGGTGATACCCAATCCTTTGTATATACTTAACCTACCCCCAACTCAAGCAGATCTGAAGTATGGTACACTCAGGAGTGCAGTATCACCTAATGCTGCACTGTAGTGTCAGCAGTCCAATCACTTATTGTGGGAATAGAACCCTCCCTTTTTCAGGACCAATGGCAAGTGTGCTTTCTATTGAACTAAACACCTCATTGTTGCAGGCTAAGTCACATGGCATTTTGGTCTAAAAGCCTGGCAGCCTGAACTGTTCAGAAAAAAAATGGGGTATATGATACTATAAGTATAGATTAGTTTCATTTTGACTCTGTAGTGAGATTTTAGGGCTGGGTGAGCTCAGTCACATGATACAGAACAGAAGACTTTAAGAAACAATGGAGGTTCAACAGTGGCAGGGATGCATGTGTCACTCATGTTACAGAACCACAGACCTGCAGAAATGGTGGAGGTTCAAGGGTGGAGGGGATGCATGTTGATGGAGTGACATTTCATCTCAGGTTGGCAAGAAGGTGAATACAACAATTATATTGGCAAAAGTAGGCCCACGGACAGGGACTTGTTAGGTTCTCCTATGTGAGGAGGCCAGAGGCAAGTGGTAACCAAATTTTATTGATTAAATAGGTTCATACAAAAGTTGCAATTTCTTCCAAATTGCCTTCTGGTGCACATCTTAATTCTATATTTTGCGGATTCATTTGGTTAAATGAATACACGTTTATTGCCAGTTTTGCAAAGCACATCTGTGCTGTGAATTATTTAAAGAGTAATCAAGAGCAGATCCAGATCATTGTCAAATGGGGTCTAAAAAGGGGAATGGATTGCCCCTATCCATTCCAGTGTCCCATTACTTCTCTATTTTTCCCAGTTACCACACATACTGTTCAAATATGTCAGTGTGCATAGTAGTGTCTTTTTTTACTTCTAAAATGATTACAGATATTTGGATTTAATTTAAAACTATTATTTTAAATTTTATAGCATAAGTGCTGATAACCTGCTGTGTTTACAGAATGGTCTCACGGGTTGTTTTTTCTCAAACGTATACTTCTTATTTTTATAATGAAGCTGTGGCCCCTCCAGCCAGCACAGATCCCCCAATCAACACGGGCCCTAGGCATCTGCTTAGGTTGCCTAGTGCTGGATACTGCTCTGATCAAGTTTGGGGATGTTGGCTATGTACTGTTTATACAATTCATATAGTTAGAACATAAGGGAGGAACTTCCTCTAGAATTTTTTGAGGAAAGACTTTTTGGGGGGAATCATCAATGTTGAAGAAATTTTTGTTCTTAAAATAGTATTAAACATTTGCCATAGAATCTCCAATCATTATCAGTCAATGTATTTATCAAGCCAAATTCTTTAGAATAAAGGTACAGCTCCTAAATACTTTATCCCATGAATATATCCCCTCCAAATATCTATGTTTTGAGGTAGTAATTAGCACCAGAGTAATATATAAACATAGATATTATAAGGAGTTAAGTGAATCTAAACTCCAGTGGGATAGGTTATTTTTAATCTCCAGATGGGATAATTGGCTAGGCTTAAAATGGCCCATAAGGGCAGTTAACCTAGTACTAACCCATGACCATTAGTAAAAATCATATTGCCTATGTAAAATAATTTATGCAAGAATTCCTTCCCCACCACCACTATCAATGTCCGGGACAGAAAGTCTTGCAAAAGTCTAAGCAAGTAGGGAATGAAACATAAACACCCATGGAAAGCATGAAAAGCTATAGGAACAAAACTCGAGCAAAACGTCAGACTGACAGACTAAACAAAGGCACCCACTTACTCTTTGTAGTTAAGATTAAACTTGTAATGGGGAAAAGGCATTTCATTTGGACATTGTTCTATTCCGAGATGTTTGAACTTTGAGTGTGAGTTTACTTATATTCACTTCTCTGAAGTCATGAGTACAATTTTGGATATAAACTCTTCAAATTCAAGAAGTTAAACATTAATGATTAAGGCAATGAGGTGTTAATAAGTTTTATCCTGTAGTTCTGGGTTTATTCCCTCTGTTTCCATTTGCCAACTGTGTGACTCTGAGCAAGTTATTTAATGAGGCAGTTTTGAACTAAGGATAGATAACCTAGGGTGGATTTGCAGTTCTTTCAGCAGAATAGCAGGCCTTCAGTATCAAAAGTAGTAGATAAATCATGGAGAACTAAAATCAGTTTATACCCTTTGTCTCCTGCTAGTAGGAGGTTATAGATTTTGCCAGAGATCACTGCTTAGTGCTGTTTATTTTAGGTCTGTAGGTTCATAGGTATTTATTAGGCCATTTATCTATGAGGATCATAGTAAGCCTTGCTCCACATTCCCATGGTAGATTTTAGCCTTTTTATTTTGCATTCAAATAACCCTGAGAAATGTTGAAGAAGGATATGTAAGTAACTTGTTTAAAGTGACTCATGATAAGTTTAATCCAAACTGCAAAAGTGAGTCTCTGCGTCTCATTTATGAGGCAGAGAATATTATTAATATGAATAAATACTCTGGACTATATAGCCTGTCAAATGATCCTGATTACATGCAAAATAAATCTTCCATGAAACGAACATTTTCTTGCTATGAGAGATTTCTGTTTGATACATAACATAATGATGGTGAAAGTCTGTTTGTCTTCCAGCAGTACAATTTGCCTCTATCGGCATTCTGGTCACTTGTCTTCTTCTCATAGGTTATT
Organism: Protopterus annectens; assembly: GCF_019279795.1. Lineage (NCBI taxonomy): Eukaryota > Metazoa > Chordata > Ceratodontiformes > Protopteridae > Protopterus > Protopterus annectens. The sequence goes on from NC_056729.1 coordinate 1,659,115,684, forward strand.
GCTCAATGTCATACCAAGGCTCTTGAATCTCAGCCAAGGGTAGAGGTACATAGAGGGAGGGGGTAAATTAAATGACAGGAACCAGGTTGATTTTATAATGAGATTCTACAAGAGATTCAAAATCAACAGTATTGATGTCCCATAAAAACTGACTTCATTACCACTGATGCTACTCGATCTTTTACCGAAGACCTGCTCAAGTGCAAGATTGACACTGAGGGAATTACCACACCAAAATGGCTCAAACTGGTGGTCAACATATGAGACTGTTTCTTCACATGCCAGAGTAACCATACCTAGATAAAATAATCAAGTCGACATATTTACTGATAGGGCAATAACCTGAGAAAACCCTAAAATTCGTACAAGAAAGTCCTTAGTAAAGGTACCTTACGCATCATCAACCCTGATGGTACAATTACATCAGTTTAACCTGTTTGGGTATCGCAGCATTAAGTCAGTAACAAAGTCAGTGGACTTCTATAGAAAATTACTTACATTTTTATCTGGTGTTTGTTAATTAATTTATTTATTTAACATTTGCTGACCAGAAAAGTTTGACTAGGACAGGGTCTATTTGGAATGCGGAAGGAAACCAATACAAATCAAGGGAGGGCATGCAGACTCCACACAGAAAGCACCCCAACAGATAATCAAGCCAGAGAACCTCTTCCTGTGAGGTGACAACATTAAATGCTGCACCGCCCTTGAACCAGTAAACCTGAGGTGCGAAGTGTATGAGAAGTGCAGTTTGTTTTTGTGCCCATGATACATTTAAATGTGTAAATAAATCTGGTAGAAAATGTAACTACTGGTAGGGAAAATTAAAAACATCAACTCTCCCTCATCTTACATTCATCTGAGCAATTAATTGTATGCATTTTTAGTGTGATCTTAAAATAACAGCAAAGTTTGACACATTAAAAATATTTTTGCTGGAGGTTAAGCCCTCCCTTCATGCTTCAGTGTGTGGGATTATACCCCCTTTCAATCCTGCTAATCTCAGAGTTAGAGACTATAAGTAGCAAGAGTGAAAGGGGGGTACAGTCCTACACTAAGTCTGAAATTGATGGATATGGACATATTCTCTTAAAGAAGAGGGAATACATCCAAAAATATCAATTTCAGAAATAGCACTTGGGTGGCACAGTGGTGCAGTGGTTATTGTTGCCTCACAGCAAGAAGTTCCCTGGTTAGATTCTTGGTTGAGGTGCCTTCTTTGCAGAGTCTGGATGTCATCCCTGTGTTTGTATGGGTTTGCTCCAGTTTCCTCCCACATTCCAAAGACATGCAGCAAGTGGATTGGACACTCTAAATTGGCCCAAGGTGTGAGCCTTGGCTCTAGATGTTTGTTATTATTAAAGTGTCGGCATGTGCAGAAATGGGAAAAGGAGTTGAGGATGGATGGATTCATCTATCTGTAATCACTCAAAGTCTGACAGGTATTAGGATTTCATTTAACAGTTATTGAGCACATAATGAGAAGTCATTAAACAATATAAGATATAGTACAGTAAAACGAAAACAAAAATCAGTCATAAAGACGAGCAAATATTCTTTCATTGAAAATGTTAAGCATTTTCTTCTCTTTATGTATATGACCGAGAAAGAAAAAATGGGGGATTTGGACTAATTTGCAGCAGTATTTGAGCTGCTTGTGGGGATGTTTTCAATTTGTTCTGAAGAAGTCTCAAGTGTGTAAGTTCAGAGATGAAACTGCTTAACGTTTTACACTAAAGAGTGTCTACTTATCAGTCATTGGATTTCATATTATTTAATTTAATTTAATTTTATTATATAATTTTTAGATGAGTGTTTACTCAGTCATGGTCTGAAATGCATTTTTTTTCCTTTTTATTAACTTTAAACATACTACAAAAATAAAGACACACAAAAAAAAATAAAAAATAACGTCTTATAGATAATAAAAACTCAGAATTGCTGCAGATATTTGTTTATTTGTTGTTGCATCGTTTGGTTGTAAATTTCTTAACATATAAATTAAATAGTGTATAGGATGCAATTAAACATTATGCAAACTTGTAACTCAAAGTAAAACTGCTTCAGCATCTCTTCAATATAGTGTAATATAGTAAAAGTGTTTTCTTTGCTGCAATGGATGCATAGCATGATATGATAAATCAAAGATTATAGATAAATATTCAGTTAAAGTTTTTAGGACTGTGAGAGGCAGGAAGAATGCTGCTAAGGCTTTTGTTACATGGTTTTGCTTTTGTAAGTATACTTATCATTAATAGATACGCTTGTTATCATTGCTTTTACATGTCACACTTGAAAACAATCCCAAATGGCAGTTACTTTATCATCTGTAGTATAACTGATAATAAGAAAGTGAAAGAAGTAAACCTCTGGAAATAACTAATGAAATATACATAACATGCTTTTTAGAACCTACCAAAGGGTAAATTATTTTACTTTGGTATTATTAGTTGCACCATTAAAAAAGTACAATGAAAGAAAAGCATTTGTAATAAATTAGATGCTTGCTCCTGCATTGTCCAAATAATGCTAACAATGAAACGTTTTATGAATTTGGGCTATTTCTCTTCCACTGTGTGTTTTCATTTGTCTTTTGTCTTGATGATTTTTGTCCCCATGCCTGCCATCCATGAAGCCTCTCCTCCATGAGAATCAGCCCAGTTATCCCAAAGCTAGGGAATTCCCCTGTACATCAGAGGTCGAGCCACCTGGAGGTGGTTAGCATCCAGGCAGCCATGAAAGTTATTTCTGCCCCTGCTCATACCCAGTCTTTCCACTCTGCCTGCTATGAGCACTCATTATTATGTCCTCTCCAGGTAATTTCAACAGATATGAGCCCTATGGTGACCTATCTTACTTGTCTAATAGCAGGGAACTGACTACACAATGCACATTCCCCCAAAAGCTTCATATCACCTACGATGCAAGCTATGGGAGAGCATTTCTATTTAACTTTCACCCTCACTCCTCATAGTAACATGTGCTCCTGTATTAGTACAGGTATTACTGATGCCAGTTTATCTGACACATGTGAGGATAAAGCCTACCATTAATGGCAGACATCCTTCCCAGCACCAGGACCTGCTGTTTTGTGCTTGCAACCTCTGTCTTAGCACAGGAGTAGAAGCTGAACAAGCCAGCAACTCAGATTTTTTGAGTCACAGTCAAGGCGTTATCCTTCTGTGCCACACAGTCAGGGTATGTATCATCCTTGATACATTACTGAAGGAGCTTCTTGCTGGTTGGATAGGCTGGGTATGGCCTATAGCACTGTTCTCTTAAGGTCACCAATCAACTGTTGTCAGTTAATCTGTGGCATCATGGCTATTATTTATCTTAGTTTCTTACCATATTATCTGAAGTATGTAGCATGATTTTACCAGCACTTTTGTTTTCTTTACAGGCATTATTACTGTTATTTCAATATGTCTCCTGTTTAGAATAAACTTCACCTAGCAGGGGTAACCTTGTTAACAAAATGTAAATAAGTAACTAGAATAATTGTAAAGCTGGAACATTTAATGCCTCACTGTTAAGTGACATGGGAACTAGGGGTCTTTGGCTAAAAGCAGGACTGTCCTGAGGGAATTGCCACAGGCTGTGTGTGTGTGTGTGTGTGTGTGTGTGTGTGTGTGTGTGTGTGTGTGTGTGTGTGTGTGTGTGTGTGTGTGTGTGTGAGTGTGTGCATGTGGAGTGTGTGTAAGCGTGCATGCACAGGCACATGTTTGTGTATGCAGGGGCAACGATTTTAACTTTATGTGTGTGTGTGTGTGTGTGTGTGTGTGTGTGTGTGTGTGTGTGTGTGTGTGTGCGTGCGTGTATGAGTGTCAGCATGTTTTTGTGTTCATATGCATATTTTTAGCTGACAACTGCATTGCATAGGTTTGTGGGGGAATATTAGTATCATTACGTATAACTGAACAATGTATGGTTTAGAGACATGATAATGAGGTGAAGCTCCATGTGGCTTTATCATGTCTCTGAATCACATTATAGTGTGCTTGAAGTACTGGGCATTGCTGTATTGCCTAAATAATGCTTGCAGTGAAACTGTTTATGAATCCTTTCCTATATCTCAAAACTATGGAAAAAAGCACTCACCTCCTCTTTCCAAAATGTTAAAACTACATATGTTGAACATGGTCTACAAAGCTACACCCTTTAAGCATGCTCTGCAAAGCTATCTCAGTGACCACTAGGCATTCATACTTAGATATGTAGGTAGTTTATGTAATGGACACTGTAAATCTTGTCTTTTGGTTGCAGTCCACATTAGATTACAATAGAATGATCAAATGAATGCCCGGTCAAGTATGTGTATAGCATATTTTAACATTGAAGTCTTTTTATGCCACATATTTCTCGATATTTGTTTCCTGTATCTGCAACTGTCTTAAATTTGTGAATATTTTGTGGTAGTTGCTAGACCTTCCTTAGATATGTTCTGGAAATAGACTCTGCTCAGGCAGATTACCCAGGCCAGCAAACAGAAACAAATATATACATGCATCCATACGTACATACGTTCATTGGAGCATACATATGCACATACATACAAACATACATACATACATACATGGGCAGAAGAATGGTAACAGATGCTTCTAGATTAAATGATGCAGCCACCAGGACATTAGAAGAGACATATCAGGGAAAAGGGTCCAAACTCCTTCACATAGATATGAACCTGGTGACATAGGGCAGGGTAATGTCTGACCTACCCTTAACTTAAGAAGTAGTCCCCAGGGTTCTGTGATGGGACCGCTTCTGTCTGATATCTACTTTTCTGAAGTAAAAGCCAATACCAAAAGGCTTGAGCTGACTAAGGTTGCAGATGACCGCAAGCTAGGACCAGTTACTGAATCGCCAAATGACTTATCTGTCCTGCAGGAAGGTTTGTCTCAAATAAATAACTTGCTCAAAATCATGGTCGCATACTAAATATCAAAAATGCATCATTGTGTGCTTTAGGGAGTCATCAGTCCCAGGGAACTACCATATTGACAATATGCCCCTAAGAATTGACCCAGTTGTTTGCTGTTTGGGAATTTATGTGGACAGTGACCTAACTTTTGACCAACATGTGTCTATTGTTGTAAGAAAGTTCTTCTATATTGTACAGCTTATAAACAAAGGGGTGGGGCTAGATCTATAGATGTCATCGTCTCCCTTTACTCAGCCCTCATTAGGCCAGTCATTGAATATAATGCCCCTTTGGCATGTATCTGTCCAGCCACATCTGGCAAATGGAACACGCACAGAGATGCCTTACGGATACAAGGCCTAAACAACATGTTTTACATGGACTGACGTAAAGCCCTATCACTATACTGTCACTATACTCAGTATCCCATAAACTGCTAAGAGGTAACCTGAGCCTGACATAAAAGACATCCTCCGACCCATTATTGATTAATTTACTGCACATCAGCAAGCCAAATGACATCAGAAATACTCAGTACTCTTCATACTGTCATTTTAAATTATTCCTTGGATAGACATTTAGTTGCTGGAACTTTTCCTGCAGAGGTGATCAAAAGTAGATGAAAGGGACAAGCTGATCCAGGGAATCTCGAAGATTTTTTCAGCTCTTTTTTCTAAATTGTTTAAGGGATTTTCTTTTTTCTCTTCCATTTTCTTGCATAAAAACAGAATAAACAGTCTCAACAGACTTCAGGTGAACAGGATGTTTAAGAAGGAATGACAAGGAAGCTACTAAAAGACACCTCTAGTCTCCCCAAACTAAGGACAGTCCAATATGTTTCCTTTTTGCCAGGTTCATAGGTAAGTACTAGGTTAACTGCCCTTGCAGGTTGTTTTAAACCTAGCCATTTTCCCTGACTGCAAATCAAACCCATTACTTCTTGTCCAGGAGGTAAACACCTTAGCCATTATGCCAACCCCCACTATTCAAGATACCTTATCAGCCTAGCCCCCTTTTTCCTTCCAGAACATCTGAAGCTCCATTTTTTCTATTTGGTAGCAGATTGCTTTAGATAAATGGGTTCTGAATGCCATTCATCAAGGTTACATATGGCAGTGGGAGGAAATTCCTCCATTTCAGGGGGGTCATTCCTCATTCTCCAGATTAGACTCTTTTGTTTAAAAATGATCTTTTTTAGATCTTTTTCTATGGTTTTCCACACAGATTTCAGTCACTGTGAGGAAATACCTCAGGATTTTGGGATTCATGGCATCTGTGAATCTCATGATACCTCTGGCAAGACTCTGCATGAGACAGATACAGTGATATCTGAAATGTCTTTGGTTCCAGAATCAACAACCTCTATCTTTTCAAATCAAAGTGCTGGGGTTTCTCAGAAGAGAAATCTTTTGGTGGAGACAACAGATATCCTTAAATCCAGGTATCTCTTTCTTTTTTTTTGCTGCAAAGCAATCAGTCACCACAGATGCTTCAGATTTTTGATGGGGACCATTTCCAGCAGGGATAAAGGTGCAGGGGTGTGAGACATTAAGGACAGATGTAAGTGCATACATTTCTGGGAGATGCTTGTCCTGATCATGGCACTCAACTGTCTGACCCATGTTTGGCCCTTGGGACCTCTTCAGAGTAGTTTCAGACAATACCACAGTCTTGCGGTATACCAACATGAAAGGGGAAACCAGGCCATACTGCCTTTTCAGACTAGCCATGTTAGCTTGGGACATATAGCATCTCAGCATAATCTCTTTCTACAGGCATCCCACATTCTGAGCATGATCAGTGCAAACCCTCATGGAAGGAAACTAAATCAGGGGGTCTTCCAAGATTTGATCCATCTTTGTGGGGAACTCCTCAAGTAGACCTTTTTGCATCCTCTTCAAGCAAAGACATGGAAAGATTCTTTCCCAGGACTCTATGCAAGAAGGCCTGGAAGACAGATGCCTTTTATTTACTTTGGACAGTAATATTCCTGTATGCTTTTCCACCCTTTCCTCTAATATCCAGGGCACTTATGAAGATTTGGAAGGAATTCCCCAAGATCATTGTGGTGACTCCCTTCTGGCCTAAGCAACTATGATTCCCCCTTCTTTTGGAAATGGCCAGGGACAATTATGACAAGCTTCCTCGCAAACTGGATCTATTCACATAAGAACAGGGGTGTTTTATACACTCCAAAATCAATCATTTTCAATGGACTGCCTGGATGATAAGGACTTAATTACTTCTAGGCACCTGTTTACTGAGGACATGCATCAGCTAATAGAAGCAAGAAAGCTTGTTACTAGAAAATCATATATTAGAAAATGTAAAAGGTTTGCTAGATGCTGCAAATAACATAACCAGCACACATTCAGGGCTATTTGTTCTCTAGTTCTACAATATTTGCTTGAGTTACTATCCTATAACCTTTCTTATTCCTCTGTCAAAGTACATTTGTTCACCTTTTCAGCATGTCTGCCCATAGATCCTCTTCTTTCATGGCAGTCTCATGTCAAAATGTCCTTGAAAGGTGTTTTGTATAAGAAGTCCCAGCTTGTGATCTTAATTTTGTGTTAGGGATTTGAAACAGCTAATCTGGCTAATGTGAGGTTCTTAATATGGAAAGCAGTTTTACTGATTGCTCTGGGTAGTATCTTGACAGAACAATATATTTCAGATCTGCAGATCAATTGTGCATTTATTGTAAAGGAAAGAAGAAGGGACAACCTGTGTTAAAACAAATGATTTCCAGATTTTACAGTAGATGTTCAAATGATGCCTGCTGCAGTAGCCACACCCTCCCACCACCCCCCTTTGTTTTTGGTGTGTTTTTTATGAAAGGGTGGGGATATTTACTTTTGCTTGTTTTAAGCATTGTCCTTACAGGGCTTGGCCTTGCTCTCTGTCTGCTGGCAGGAAAGCTATGAAGGGCTTTGCACTCAAACATCTCTTTAATCATCTCAGCTCAAACTGCTTGACAGTTTGGGCATGTGGAAGGTGCCCTGTAGCTTTGAAAGCTGTCCGACCATTATATCTTTGGCAGGATATAAACCATATAGTTAAGACCACTGCAGCAGTGATCATTCCAACTTCTTCTGTTATGGTAAGTTCAGTTTACCCAACTGCAATGTCTTGGTATCTAAACCTCTTTTGTAACCTCAACAGAATGATTTGGAGGGTAACATTGTTATAGAACAGACTCCCCATCCACATAAAATAAAATTCATCCCTGTCCATTTTCAAGCATAACTTAGATCTTTAGGTGGGAAACAGAAAATTTATCCCATGACAGCCTCTTGTAGTACTAATGAACTGATGCAGCTCCTAAATCCTTTATCCTCTGCATTGGTTCTCTTAAATTATTAATGGCATAATCCTAGTTATTCTTATAGTGGTAATATATTTTATGAATCATGGGATGGTTAAGGCCAATCTATAACAAAATGGGATAGGTTATTGTGAGTACAAAAAGGGAAACCATCCAAGACTTAAAATGGCCTGCAAGAGCAGCTAGCCTAGTACTTACCTATGAACCTAAAGAAAACTATCTTAGAAGGCAAACAAATCACTACCAGCAGTCACCACAACATAAGGATGGGTTGATAATATCTAGATGTTCTAAGGACACCTTGGCTGTGGAATTTTTTACCTACTACAGGTATACAAAATCATTAGAGAGTAATACAGAAGCTGATGTGTATATATGCTAATGTATGTGTTACTTTCTATAGGTCAGCATATGGAATTGGGTACTTAATTCTAAAAATGTTCCTGCAAAGGAGAAATGAAGATTTAGTAACAGCCAAAATCTAGGCCTTGAATATCCATGTGTAGTCACGTAACATATCAAGGCTCTGTAACTGAACTCTTGATATTATCCTATAGTTCCCATTCATAGATTAGTACTTGTTAACTGCTCTTCATCGGCCATTTTAAGCCTAGCCAATTACCCCATGTGAGAACCAAACCCTGAACCTTGTGTTTGTAAGGCAAACACCTTAACGATTATTCCAACCTTACCGCCCCATAAAAATAATGGAGAAAAACAGAGATCCTGGAATGAATGCGCAGAAGTATATAACACAATTGCCTCCACCTTTTTGTGGTTTTAGGTTTTCTCCTCTGACTCAAAGACTTAAGTGCAGATTGAAGCAGCCCTTAAAAAGGCTAAAGCCAGACATCACATCCTGAAAAAAAAATGAATGCTAAATCTCAGTATTGGCCTAAAGAAATGACATTGCATATCTTTGTTTAATGAACAATAATGGAAAAAATATAAAGCTCTAATGTATTCCACAACTCATTGGGTTGCATTCCTGATGATTTAAGCAAGAAAACTACCCAGTGAGTGTATCACTTAAGTTAAGACAAAAATGAAGGGACAACTGCGGAAAACAATCTACACAGCGGAACACAATTTGATAAGGATCCTATGGCTGCCTAGGTTATTTGTTGCCCTTCAGAGGGCTGTCTCAGTCCTACATCTAGACTTAAATCCATGCTGACATGGAATGAAGGATGTGAGGCACTGAGTAGGTAAATCACTAAAATATTTTTTTCTCTACTCTGCATTATAAATGGAGTGTTAGAGTTAGGATAGACATTCTCCAGACTTCACAGATCAAAAGAAAGTTTCTTTGAAATAAAGTAACACTAGTCTCTTTCAGTAAAGATGGAAACATCCATTTTCAAACAGACATATCTGTACGGATCACAAGTTGAGACCTCGAGGAAAGCTGCAGCAAGCTTTGCTGGACATGGTTTGGCTTGTAATAGGTTAGAGAAGGAGGTGAAGCCACATTCTGGTTATTTTCATAGTCAACATATCCAGAGTCCTACTGTGGGTTGGCATCTTGTGCAGAATCAGTTCATCTGCTTTATGCCCATTGAGTGCTTCAATAGCCCGTAGCATTCCCATGACTCTGAAGTGGATTTATTGGATGATTGGACAATGAATTAATTCATGAAAATGATTCTAGACATGGAGTTGGGACTTGGAGAGGGGAAGCGTTGGTAATACTTCATTTATTTCAGATTACGTATTGCAATCTCACACTCAAACGTGTGTGTGTGTGTGTGTGTGTGTGTGTGTGTGTGTGTGTGTGTGTGTGTGTGTGTGTGTGTGTGTGTGTGTGTGTGTGTGTGTGTGTGTGTGTGTGTGTGTGCGTGTGTGTGTGTGTGTGTGTGTGTGTGTGTGTGTGTGTGTGTGTGTGTGTGTGTGTGTGTGTGTGTGTGTGTGCATGTGTGTGTGAGTCTGCACACCTGCAAGTATATGAATTTATTGTTTCTGTAGGATTCTTAACATTTCAGTGATATGATTTTTTAATGCTATAGTTATAAAATAAGTTGTTATATCATCATTTTCACCTATAATGTCTGAAGCACTTAAATTCTATTTTGTTATCAGTATCTTGGTCCTCACCCCCCATTCCTACCCTGAGCTCTCATTTTCCCATATTGTCCCCCTTATGGGTCCTCCCAGTAGGTGTAACCATGGAGTACCTTCCCCTCCTTCTGTGGGAGTTGGGGAGGACTTGCTGTCCTCTTGGGACATCGGGTTGGTTGGAACTCTAAAGATTCTGCTAAATTAAAAGCACAAACAGACTCTCCATCCACATAAAATAAAGTTCATCTCTGTCCATTTTCAAGCACACCTTATCTAAATCTAAGGGGTTTCATTTTACTATTTTAGAAAGGATTTTTAGTAATCCCCGGGGAGGAGCTTGGAAAGAAACAAATTCAGTACAGAGAGCCTGTGTGGCAACTCAAACTCAATGCCAGTCATCCCCTGGTTTAAATGATTCCATTTCCATGGTTCCTGTTTTAAAGCAGAAATCATTGAATTTATAAAGCTTTTAGTTACACAATAGGGAGATAAATAAGTATATATTTTATATACAACATTTGTACTGGATTTTTTAAAAACCTTTTTCATAGTTAATAAGTGTCACTTTTATAAAGATTGGATAGGATGCCTTTAAATCTGCATATACTAACTTGGCTCAGGTTGGAATGGGTTAATTGTTTTTAACAACATCCAATTAGTTGTTCTTGATTAAGATTGGTGGTCCTATGAAAAGGGTTGACTTATTGTAATATCTATATTCTGATGAAGTCCTTATTGTTTGGAAAAGGGTGAAAAGCTTGGTGCTATTTAGTGAGTTTAAATCTACAATACATTTGTGCCTTTTTAACATTTTCAGAGTGGAGTCAGTATTTCCTAATTAGTGGTTGCAGCTCAGTTCATTGAAACTTTGGATTATGGTTTTCTTTAAGGATTTTATAAACACTGTTGCAAAAGGATGATCAAATTAGAGGGAATTAATATATTCATGTTCCAAGGTATCTCACATCTTCATTTTGGAGTGGGGTATTGGATATACTATAAGCTGGATGGAGGGATCATTTATCAAATGCAACAATATTTCACTTTTTGTCCTTTAGTTTCAGCCTGTTTTCTGAGTACCAGCTGTTAACATACGTAAGTTCAGCTGTAGCTTCTAAATGTCAGAATGCGATTTGAGTATGACACCAAGTTTGTAGTCAAATGCAGGCTTGGTTAATCAGAGATCCCCACTGCTGATCTGGAAGTCAGAGAAGCTGGTGGCTAAGCTCATGTTGTAGAGCTAAAGAAGTGAGAACATCAGCATGTTTAGTCCTGTTTAGCAGGCAGCTGGGTATGTTGTCAAATCCCATAAAGGATGTATTTTTTAGAAAATAACTATAACAAGTGTTCTTTATGGATGGCAGGGTGTTTGAGATCTTTAAGAAAATGTGGGTTTGTCATAAATATCTCAGTGATGAAATCTGAACTGAATTTATTTGCTAATACATTTGAGATAGCCACTGCTCCAAGTAGGTAAATACATAGATAAATAAATGGAAAACTGAAACAGGTCTCATTGAAGCATAGAGGTACTTTATTAATATCTACATTCAACTTATATATAAAAACTTATTTAAATTACTTACTCATTTTTTACATAGGTTCATAGATTAGTACTAGGCTAACTGCTCTTATGGTCTATTTAAGACTAGCTAATTACTCCTTGTGAGAATTAAAGCCTGCACCCTATGTCTGTAAGGTAAATACCTTAATCATTTTGCCAACCTCCCACCTAAGGTCAAATCTTTTGAATGCCTTTTACCATTTTACATATGCTATCCAGTGTGCTATGCAGCCACAACCATTCATACTTAAAAGTATTTACAAGTTAATAATACAAAAGAAATCAATTTATGTCGCTAATTTCTAGTTCTTCCATTCTTTTTTTTTACATGTACCCTCTATCCCCACCTTATCTTCCACAACCATTTCTTATTTCAGCTAATATATCATCTTCCGTTTTCTAGTAATATAACAAATTCTCACATCTTTTTTATAGCACCCATATTACACAATCAGAACTTTATCTCATTTATCAATATCACATTTCTTTCCTGTATTATACTTCACATATGAATTAATGTTCATGTTTGTACATTTAAATACTTCCTGTCTATACTCATTTTTAAATTTTTCCCAAAATTCTTTATTTTTGTATTCCAAAAACAACATTTTGTTGTTTCTTCTTCAGTATAGTCAATTCATTTCATTTTATCTATCACCAATATTTTATATTCCCTTTCACTGGTAACTTGTCTAATAAAATTCTCCACACAAAAAGTCCTCTGCTTCTATAGCTGTCAGTTGTCCAGATTTTCACAGAATGTCCAAATTTTTGCCTCATATTTTTGCCTTTTCCTCATAAAATGTGTGGTTTTCTAGCAAGTTTTTAAAATTTCAAGTCACTAAATAATACTAAATAATAACACTGGAAAATACATAATAATTCAAAACCTGTTATTCTATAGACTTTCTAAGTTTATAGGAGCAATATTAAAAATCTGTACCTTTTATTGGACCTTGTCTCCCCATTATTTCTGAGTTTGTCCAGATTTCTTGTGCTGAGAGGTTGAGAGGTATATCTGCTTCAGAAAACTTTTCAAAGCTTATTCTTCTGTCTTTTATTCCCTTTTTTCATTTTCTTTTAATGATCTCCATGGGTACACCAGAAATTATGATAACTATATTATAAAATTCATTTCTTTTATTTTCCTTTCCAATTCCCATCAATCTCATTCATTTCTGTCTTATATAATTTCATTTTTTGTCTTGCTCTTTTTTTCTATCCTGTCCATTTTCCCTTTTATTTTACCATTTTTATTTCCATATATTTTTATGTTTTTCATAATGCATCTTACCTATCATTTATTTTTGTCTTTTTTTACCTTTATCATTGCTCAAAACAAATGCATATATGCTAAGTGCACCACTGGATTAGTTTTTTTATTCAAACCACTTTCTTCTTTTTATTACAATTATCCCTTTTCTAATTGGGGTCTGCCTTCAGCCCCAAAGGGAATTAAACAAATCTCCATTTGAGTGGGAATATGGTATTTTTTCAAATGCATACATATTCAGCACATATGTCTTTTTCTGAAATGATAAATAAAAAACTTTTCTGCCAAGCTAACGATTTTCTTATTTGTTCCAGGATCTCTCTCCACTGCCTCATAGCACTTTTATACTCCAGGTTGGTGGCACAGCACGAAGCATCAGAGACTATCCATGTGCAACTAACTGTGGGTAAAACTGCCTTCCAGTTTATAGCCTGCTACAGACCACCCTCCCAAACACAGGAACCCCACTTGGCCTTCCTGAGAATACTGGAAAATATGAAGGTCTCTCCAAACACCATTATATTGGGCGACTTCAACTACCCAAACATAGACTGGGAGCATTACTCTAGCTCCAACACCCTAGCCCAAAGGTTCCTAGAATTTATAAACTCAAATGCTATGGAACAACTTGTTACCACTCCCACAAGAGGGGAAAACATACTGGACCTGATCATCACCAACATGGGGAAACTATGCTCCAGGCCAGAAGTGTATCCCTCACTGGTAAGATCAGACCATAAACTAATTTCACTGGATATTCACATCCCGACCCCACACCCTGCCCAGAAAACCATAGTGAAAAACTTCTCTAAAGCAAATTTCACACACCTCAAAACCGAGGCGAAATCCTTCAAAGCCCCCGGGCTTGTGGAAAATACCGCTCAGACCGGGGAATCCTTTATAAACGCATTCTATGAACACCTTCAGGAATGCATGGATCATGCAATCCCAAATAAAACCAAGACCCAATCCTCCAAAGGCAGACGTCCTGTCTGGTGGACCCCAGCCATAAACAAACTATACAATAGAAGGAGGAAGCTACTACATGATAGAGCAAAATCCCAAAAAGGGAAGGCATCTCTGATCAGTATTAGCAAAAAACTACGGGCACTCATAAAATCGTCTAAGGCCAGCTTCGAGAGAAAAATTGCACAGAACACTAAGGATAATCACAAGGCTTTCTTTAGTTATGTTAGGAACCTGGGTGGGAATTCACAGATATGCTCAGAATTAGTCCAAAATGACAAAAAATACACCGAGCCCACAGACATTGCCAACATCCTAGCTGACAGGTTCAGTGCAAACTTCTCCCCTCTCTCCCCACCAAAAGGGCAAATATCTATCCCAACAGAGTGCTGCCCCCCTGACATCTCAGATGCTCAGGTAAGAGCCGACCTCTCCAAAGCAAAAAACACAGCATCAATGGGACCAGATGGTGTCCCAGGCTGCATCCTACATGAACTCCAAGAAGAGCTAAACCCAAACATAAAACTACTGTTCAATCTTAGCCTTACTACAGGATATGTACCCAAAGAGTGGCGTACAGCAACAGTGGTCCCTCTCCACAAAGGTGGTGTCTCAACAGATCCTGGAAACTATCGCCCCATAAGCCTGACTAGCTTGGTCTGCAAAGCTATGGAAAGGATCATCATGGACCTCATAAATAAAGATATTGGGGACCTACAGTCACTGGAGCCTACCCAGTTTGGCTTTGTTAAGGGCAGATCCTGCCTCTTAAACAGGTCGATTTCTTTGAAACAGTCACCAAGGCCATTGACGAGGGGAAGGTGGTCCACACAGCCTACCTGGACCTCGCAAAAGCCTTCGATACAATACCCCACTCAGGCATTATAGATAAGCTCACCAGCTTAAATATAAACCCCTATGTCACTAGATGGGTTGCAAACTGGCTCAAGGACAGAAGCAACATGGTTAGAATTGCTGGAGCGATGTCAGACTCCAAACCAGTTACAAGTGGTGTCCCACAAGGCTCAGTCCTGGGACCTCTCTTGTTCGGTATATATTTCTCGGTGGTACAGGCCAACACGGAAGGACTGTGGCTGACCAAGTTCGCAGATGACTGCAAACTGGGCACTATAATCAACTCTCCAGCCGACACAATGGTGTTTGAGATCTTTAAGAAAATGTGGGTTTGTCATAGATGTCTCAGTGATGAAATCTGAACTGAATTTATTTGCTAATACATTTGAGATATCCACTGCTCCAAGTAGGTAAATACATAGATAAATAAACAGAAAACTGAAACAGGTCTCTTTAAAACATAGGGATACTTTATTAACATCTATATTCAGCTTATATATAAAAAACTTATTTAAATTACTTACTCATTTTTTACAAACGTTCATAGATTAGTACTAGGCTAACTGCCCTTATGGTCCATTTAAGACTAGATAATTAGTCCTTGTGAGAATTAAAGCCTGCACCTTATGTCTGTAAGGTAAATATCTTAATCATTTTGCCAACCTCCCACCTAAGGTCGAATCTGGTGGGACTTGAACCCGCAACCTTTGAATGCCTTTTACCATTTTACATATGCTATCCATTGTGCCATGCAGCCACAACCATTCATACTTAAAAGTATTTACAAGTTAATAATACAAAAGAAATTAATTTCTGTCACTAATTTATAGTTATTCCATTCTTTTTTTACATGTACCCCCTATCTCCACCTTATCTTCCACAACCATTTCTTATTTCAGCTAATATATCATCTTCCATTTTCTAGTAATATAACAAATTCTCACATCTTTTTCTATAGCACCCATATTACACAATCAGAACTTTATCTCATTTATCAATATCACATTTATTTCCTGTATTATACTTCCCATATGAATTAATATTCATGTTTGTACATTTAAATACTTCCTGTCTATACTCATTTTTAAATTTTTCCCAAAATTCTTTATTATTTTTGTATTCCAAAAACAACATTTTGTTGTTTCTTCTTCAGTATAGTCAATGCATTTCATTTTATCTATCACCAATATTTTATATTCCCTTTTACTGGTAACTTGTCTAATAAAATTCTCCACACAAAAAGTCCTCTGCTTCTATAGCTGTCAATTGTCCAGATTTTCACAGAACGTCCACATTTTTGCCTCATATTTTTGCCTTTTCCTCATAAAATGTGTGGTTTTCTAGCAAGTTTTTGAAATTTCAAGTCACTAAATAATACTAAATAATAACATTGGAAAATACATAATAATTCAAAACCTGTTATTCTATAGACTTTCTAAGTTTATAGAAGCAATATTAAAAATCTGTACCTTTTATTGGACCTTGTCTCCCCATTATTTCTGAGTTTGTCCAGATTTCTTGTGCTGAGAGGTTGAGAGGTATATCTGCTTCAGAAAACTTTTCAAAGTGTATTCTTCTGTCTTTTATTCCCTTTTTTTCATTTTCTTTTAATGATCTCCATGGGTACACCAGAAATTATGATAACTATATTATAAAATTCCTTTCTTTTCTTTTCCTTTCCTTTCCCTTTCCCATCAATCTCATTCATTTCTATCTTATATAATTAAATTTTTTGTCTTGCTGTTTTTTTTTCTATCCTGCCCTTTTTTCCCATTTATTTTACCATTTTTCTTTCCATATATTTTTATGTTTTTCATAGTGCATCTTACCTATCATTTATTTTTGTCTTTTTTACCTTTCTCATTGCTCAAAACAAATGCATATATGCTAAATGCACCACTGGATTATTTTTTTTTATTCGAACCACTTTCTTCTTTTTATATTACAATTATCCCTTTTCTAATTGGAGTCTGCCTTCAGCCCCAAAGGGAATTAAACAAATCTCCATTTCAGTGGGAATATGGTATTTTTTCAAATAAATACATATTCAGCATATATGTCTTTTTCTGAAATGATAAATAAAAAACTTTTCTGCCAAGCTAATGATTTTCTTATTTGTTCCAGGATCTCGCTCCACTGCCTCATAGCACTTTCGTACTCATTAAATGTTACTCCTTAAATATTTATTTCCTCCGTGAAATATATTTAATTTTTTTAATTCACCAAATCTCTTACACTTCATTTAGTCTAACTGCAGATGAGGTTTTTTAACAGCCACACTTATACATTGTGCATTTTCTTTTGTTAGAATGAAATAATCTACATTTTTCATATATGTTGGTGATATAGCATGTCTTTCTATCTCATATCTTGCATCCCTCATTTCATACTGCATGTCTGTACTACTGCATTCATTACTAATGCAAATAAGTACATACTCATTGGTCATCCTTGTTTAACTCCTCTCTTAATGCTTACTTTTTCCATTCATCCTTTCATCATAACTTCCGCCCATGAATTTTCATAACATTTCTTTAATATGTTATAGTTTTTGTTTCTCCTATGCCAAATGCCTCTAAAATTGTCCACATTGCTTCATGACTCACATCATTAAAGGCTTTAGCTAAATCACATGTTAACAGTCTTACCTCTTTATTTTCTTTTAATATCATCTCTAATAGTTCTTTCACTATAATTAAAAACTCCTTCACCTGTCTTCCTTTTATACTGTGCAACACTTTTTATACTACCTCATCAAATACTATCTCCATTCTTTTTGTAATATTTTCATAAATATTTTATAGTCAGTATTCCCCTGGTGTTATTGTCCTGTATTGCTTTTAATTAATTTCCTTCAACCTTTTTCATATTAATGTTATTCCTCCACTATGTCATCTTCCATTATACATTCCTTCATCCATTCATTTAATAGTTTTTTTTTAATCCCCCTTCATCTTTATTCTTTTCACCATAATATTCATAAATTATACCATCTAATCCCTGGACTGTCTCATTATTACTTTTATTTCTTCTATTTCTAAAAAAATCCAACTTTTTCACATATTTTTCAATTCCCATTCTTCTTGACCATCCATTTTTTATGTAAATGGGTAGTTTATTTTTCAATGGCAGCATGAACTAAATATGTACTTCAAACCCTGATATGTAAAGTTGTTTGCCAGAAGAAGCCTCTTCTCATCAATGTGGTATTATTCAGAGAACTTTTTTCTTCTGTAGAGATTGTGTATGTTGACTGACATTGGTGGATTGTAATGACAGAGGTTTGAGTGGCCTTTTGGGATTGAAATGTTCTGTAATGGGCCATTCTGTCATTATTGTTTCATATGTATTGTTTCATTACTAGGTGGAAAATGTTCAAACCTACAAATTTAAAACACACTCTAACAAGTTGTGCTTTATACTACTGGAATGTATTATACATACATTAATACACTGATGGTGTATTATACAATGAATATAATTTAATACAATCAAGATGCTACATCAGAGAACAAATGCATGTGTGCAAGGGACCTATGGTTTGAAAACAGCCCAAAGATAAACTTAATCTGCTATTGCCCAGATGCATTTTCTTTGAATGTGGCTTTCAATGCTGTTTCACTGAATGTGAATTTCTAGGACAGAGAAGCTTATTGCTCATGCTAAGTCTGTTTCCATTATGAGACTGCTTTGTTTAGCAAATGGCTATCAGTGTTTGTGCTATAAAATTTTAAATACATTTTTTAAATATCTCTAATCATTGCAGAAGTAAAGAAGAAAATAGTGTGTAACTGACAGATGCTGTGGGGGGGTGCTGTGGAGGGGGGCCTGATCCATTACCCTGACCACGTCTCCACTTGACCATGATCCGGCTGTGTTCCTCTATCTGGTTCATCAAATCTAATAGTACTTGTGTCCCCAGTCCTCCATTTTCCAGCTTTCTAGCATTTATTTCATCCCCTCCTTCTCCTTTCTTTAGTAAGTTTTATTCTGATCTTCTTTCCAGCTCTTCTACACTCTTCTCCATTTTGGAATTAACAGAACTGATGTGGCACCCCTCTGGCACCACCTAGTGCTTCACTTCCTCCCTCCCAAAGAGTATGGGACTTTATTAAGATATTACAAAATACAATAGAAACTCAATCAACCTACTCCGCAATATACCCCACAAAACAAACTTATAATACAGCCAATGATATCCTCACTAAGAGAAAATAGTACAAACAAGTCATACATATTTTGTTCTACCTTTTTAACCTCCCCATTCCTTATACTATAACCACAATTCAATGCACTTCAAAACATTTCTTACATCCCATAATTTGTTAAACAGCACTTCTTTTGTTCTTGCTTTCCAAATATGATAAATATCAACAATATCCAACTTATCTTTATATTCAATATCTGTCTGACAAAGACCCAGATAATAATCATATATTACATTAGTCATACATATTTTGCTGCAAAATGCAATGTCATAAATCTTGAACTTTGGGGAATTAAAAAAAAAAAACACATGTTCCTTAGTTACCAGTACATTGCAATTATCATTTTATAAAACAAAGAAACAGCACCAGAGCACTCCACGGCTATCAGACCATACACAGAGAAAACTAGTAGCACTATAAGTAATAGTTCCAGCATGTAGTATAAAATCCAAGGTTTATTGGAAATCCAGGTTAGCGCTTTCACCCTCATGGGCTTCTTCAGACCTTTTACATCTCATAAAAGTAATGCTAACATTTATACTAAAACCTCTATGACATCATTCATTAATTAAGTAAAATAGTGTTCACCTGTAAGGCTTCATTCAAAAGCAGTTTGTAAATACTCAACCCCAAAGCAACTTCTAAAGTTAAAGTCAACATATATTAATATATATACTATGTTTATAAAAGTATATATAAAAAATATATAAGAAATACTTAAACATAACAGCATATATAAATATATAAAAAACAAATATATTCAAAAATGTTTAAAAATATATTTTTTAAAGTGTTATGTATATAAAAAACATATGTATGTGTGTATATGCCATGCATCAATAAAATGTTATACAGCAAATTATGCCAGTTCATATAAGAACTGTATATAAAATACATTTCATAATAGATTCATGTAAGAGCTGTATGTGGACTACATTATATGATATATACAATGATGTATACAAATATAATGTCCCATCTGCAGTTCTTTATCTAACAACTAACTTTCTATTTTTTAGGGTCGGTTTAATAGGGACTCTGTCGTTCAGTCCAGGTCTCTGATCTGCTCTTAGCATTATAATCCACCTGGCTTCTATCCTTTCTGTATAGTTCCTTATGTCCCCACCCTTAGCATTGGGTTTATTTACTTGCAGTACTAGAAATTTGAAGCTGTGTGTATCATTTGTGTTCATGACATGCTTGGATAGTGCATTATGTGGGGATTGGATGCGTATATTATACAGATGTTCACGTATCCTATCACGTAACCTTTTATCAGTATTCCCCACATAATTTGGGATCTGTAGTGAGGACAGACCAGTTCTTATAGAAAATGCCTTTCACACGGCTAATGTTCCTTCTAAGTCTACAGGGTTTTCAAAATATGGACGTGCAGATCGAGTTCTAAGATCATATACCCTTTCAATCCCTGAGTATATCTCTTCTAGTGTATAAGATCTGGCAACTAGTCTCCCTCGTAGTTGATCTAACTCATTCTTACACCCTTGTTCTGTTGGATTCAAATGTAAGGCTCTTATAGCTTGACCTTTCACTATGTTATGGAACACAAAACGAGGATGCATGCTCCCTCTGTGTAAGAGGGAGTTCTTGTAGCACGTCCATATTTTGCAAACCCTGTAGACTTAGAAGGAACATCAGAGAGAACTAGAATCACTGATACGACAATGAACCATCCCATAGTTAGGGTCTCACTGAATTATACACAAGACATTAGCAGTGTGAAAGGGATTTTCTATAAGAACTTGTCTGTTCTCACTACAGATCCCAAATTAAAAGAGATAGTGGGGGATAGACCATTGTTTGTCTATAGAAATAAGTCAAACTTGCACAGATTACTCTGCCTACCTAGAGTCTCCACTACAATTGGTAGGAGTGAGATATGAAATTGCACCAGACCATGTCATAAATGCAGTTATTGTCCCTTTATATCTGAGGACACCTGCTTTGTACAACCTGTCACTATGAATATATTTTGTTTCAACACTACAGCTAATTGTGACACTCAGCATGTCACATACCTAGCTAGGTGCATGGCCTGTGATGCATTTTATGTGGGGAAAACTGATAGCAGGTTACGTGATAGGATACGTGAACATCTGTATAATATATGCATCCAATCCCCACATAATGCACTATCCAAGCATGTCATGAACACAAATGATACACACAGCTTCAAATTTCTAGTACTACAAGTAAACAAACCCAATGCTAGGGGTGGGGACATAAGGAACTATACAGAAAGGATATAAGCCAGGTAGATTATAATGCTAAGAGCAGATCAGAGACCTGGACTGAATGACAGAGTCCCTATTAAGCCGACCCTAAAAAATAGAAAGTTAGTTGTTAGATAAAGACCTGCAGATGGGACATTATATTTGTATACATCATTGTATATATCATATAATGTAGTCCTCATACAGCTCTTACATGAATCTATTATGAAATGTATTTTATATACAGTTCTTATATGAACTGGCATAATTTGCTGTATAACATTTTATTGATGCATGGCATATACACACATACATATGTTTTTTATATACATAACACTTTAAAAAATATTTTTAAACATTTTTGAATATATTTGCTTTTTATATATTTATATATGCTATGTTTAAGTATTTCTTATATATTCTTTATATATACTTTTATAAACATAGAGTATATATTAATATATGTTGGCTTTAACTTTAGAAGTTGCTTTGGGGTTGAATATTTACAAACTGCTTTTGAATGAAGCCTTACAGGTGAACACTATTTTACTTAAAGAATGATGTCATAGAGGCTTTAGTATAAATGTTAGCATTACTTTTATGAGATGTAAAAGATCTGAAGAAGCCCATGAGGGTGAAAGTGCTAACCTGGATTTCCAATAAACCTTGGATTTTATACTACATGCTTGAACTATTACTTATAGTGCTACTAGTTTTCTCTGTGTATAGTCTGATAGCCGTGGAGTGCTCGGGTGCTGTTTCTTTGTTTTACATTGATTTGGTATAGTTTTCAGAGCATTTACCCCTACTTCGCTCGTTTTTTTTGGTTTAAAAAAATTATCATTTTATACTTCATATATCTTTAACTGGCAAATGTTTAAGCATTACTCTCCATAAAAAAACGTTGCCTTCTTACAAATACTTGAATCTTGAAAATGCACGAAACGGCACAACCAAACTGATGAACAAAAACAAACAAAACCGGGAAACTCAGGCACCCTGACACTTTGATAAAGCCAAAACTATTAAAATAACACAATAAAAGCATAAACTACTGACAAACAGGTCTGATTAAGCACTTTTCATCTAGTTTAGTAACTAGTTTGGTAATAATTATTACAGAGGCTGGAACTCATGTGGAAGATCCGATTGGATGCCTGCCACTATCCATACCTAAATGAAACATGTTCTATACAGTGCCTACTAAGATTTAAGAACTTAATTACATAATATAGGGTAGGCATAGTATTTACAGACATAGGAAATAAAGAAATACAGGCTTAAGTTATACTTTGGTACCTCCTGCAATGTCGGTCCATATTTCATTATTACATATTATCACATTTTATCATCACAGTACAAGGCTACACAGTCAAACAAGATGTTTGTTTGTTTTTTATAGCATCTGTTTAAAAGAACATTATGTTATGCATAGTTACCAGTAGTATTATTATTATTATAATCATTTTTAATTTATAATTATTTTTAATTTCATAGAGTTGTTTGGATTGTTTTTTTTTCGACAACAAAACATTGTGGCACTAATAAACCAATTAAGCAAAAGGGGAGGGGGAAATGAGTATTTAAGCAAAACCTGACTTTTGTTTTAGTGACCTGAAGAAGTCTAGTTACTAAACTAGATGAAAAGTGGTTAATCAGACCTGTTTGTCAGTAGTTTATGCTTTTACATTGTTATTTTAACAGGTTTGGCTTTATTAAAGTGTTGGGGTACCTGACTTTCCAGGTTTTGTTTATTTTTGTTCAAATACTTGAATCTTACTTGTTTCTTTCTATTAACTAATAACATTTCTATACAAACATTTTCCCAAAGATTAATATAAAAATAATTCTACATATTTTTTCTATATTAACATTGCAAAAACTTAATCACAATGCTATTTTATGTAGCAATCATCATATTTAAAAATGCAAACTTAATGAGGATATATATAGAACTCAGTTTTTTAAATTGAACCCTGTGTTCTAATTTATTATAAACTATTCCTCTTCTAATAGAGTTCAGCCATGATCCTCACATAATTCTGTATTTATCTCATCTGGAAAAGCACAGATTCCCCCTAAATAACTTGATTTACCTAAAACTATAGAATTCCATAAATATACTTTCATCTGAAAATCATTCTAAAGGTTTTCTACAATCTACTTCTATTTTGAATCTCATTTAATACCCTTTTCAATACAATTTCATATTATTATAATACCTTAAAGGTATTCCTAAAATATTTATTTCACAGTGATTAAAAGACCTAGTCATAAAACTTGTAGTTTCACCAAAGTCTATGCTCCTTTGCCTGTTAATTTGTAAATCAATCCACCTAAAATACCTTTCCAATTATGAAAAAAACAGGGTTAATCATATCTTCACAATCAATACTACCTCATCAGCAGAAGACAAAATTATTGCCATATGAATCATATATTGATAAACATGTTCTGCAGTATTCATTTTTGTGACACTTCTTCAGTATTCACAATAATAATTAATGTGAAAAGTCTACTACTTAATGGACATCCGTGTCGAACTCCTTTTTGAACTATAACTTCATCCTTTACACATCCATTAACTAAAAACATAACCTTATTATTTTCATATGCAGACTGAATTATTTTTATAAACTCAAATGGGATATTATACTTCTCTAAAATTTTCCAAAACTGACTTCTATCTATAGTATCATTAACTTTTTCTGTATCCCATCTAACAATCCTAACCTCATCATTATTATCAGAGATATATACTATTTCTTTAATAATCATTACAATCATTAACATTTCTTTAAATTTCTTATTTTCTACACCATAAATACCTGGATTCCATACTTTCTGTGCAAGTTTTCCTAAACTTACTTGCATAATTTTCGTAAATGATTTATAATCAATATTTAGTAATGTAACTGAACTCCAGTTTTTCAAGTCTTCTTTACTAATCTTTTTCAAAGGTAATCTAAAAACACCTTCACAAAGTGAAAACCTATTTCCTTCCATTCATTGAAAACTTTGGCTAAAATCATATAATTTTCATCTGTCAGTCTTTTATACCAAGCATAATCTAGACCATCTGTCCCTGGCAGTATTTCTATCTTGATTAATAAGTTTTTATTTCAGGTACTGAGGTATCCTCTAATAATTTATTTGCATCAGCAGCTGTTATTTTTTCAACTTTTCAAGCTTTTGGTACATACATTCTATTTTCAGTAAAAATCTCATTTAGAAACCTAATGGCTTCTTGTTCAATACTGACTGAGTTCTTATAATTTCTCCATCTTTGCCTTGTAAACTATCTATACACATTTTGTTTTTTGGTATTCTTTCCTAAAAGGCCAAAATCTCGTATTTTGTACCTTGTACTAACCATTGTTATTTTTGTAATAAAGTACGTAATCTGTTCATGTTGGCTTCATGCAATTCTCTCTTTCTCTTGATCATAAAAAATGGTTTTAAATTCATTACTATATAACAATATAATAAACTGGTACCAATAAGGAAAAAAAACAATAGAAACAAAACAAGCACAGGTAACCTTGAGTCCTATAGCCAAAAACCCAAATCGGAGTACTTCCTTAACGCAGGTTTATTAAATAAAATAACAACGTTTTCGCCACTAAAGTTTAAGCAGCTTCATCAGAGATACAAATACAAGTGCAAAGAAACACACCTTTATATGCAGAGGAAGTGACATAACAACACGTCACCTCTCAATACAAGTGAAAAGGTGTTATCAATTCTGAAAGTATAACAAATTTAAAATATTTAAAACATCAATTGACAATCATAAAATTAAATAACAAATGTATGTTATTTTCTCAGTATGTTAATGTCAGAAGCCGTCAAATGAAATCTAACTATTTTTAAAAATATAATGTATAAATTCAATAAAGGAAAAATACGAAGCTACAAGATTACGAAAAGACAAGGCATACTACAAATCCAAAACTAATGTCTATCTAAAATAGCTCCTTAGCTTTAAAACTGCTGAAATATTGCAGTTTTCATTCAAACCAGGGAACTTGAAGGCATCTAACTTTAGCTGCCACTCAAGTTCCCGATTTTCTAAAATCAAAGAGAAAGGACCCCCCCCCTAATATTAGTAGGGACTTGATCAATGCCCATGAAAGAAAAACTATGCCCAGGATTAGTACTAATATGTTTAGCTAATGCGTTGTCATTTAAATTCTTTCTAATAGCATAGACATGCTGGTAGAAATGTTCACGGGCCTTACGGTCTGCCTTCCCTATATAGAAAGCCGGACAACAATTACATAATGCTATGTAAATGATAGATTTGGACTCACAGTTTAATTTATGAAAAATCTGGAATTTCCTGTTTCTAACTATGAAAAAGTTCCCCGGCTTAACCACCTTACACCAGTTGCAAAATCCACAAGCAGACATACCTTTCTGTCTGCTGAATGAGATTTGAGATAAATTCCTTTGCAATAATTCTTTCAAATTCTGTCCCCTTTTGTACACTACACAAGGTTGAACACCTAGTTTCTCAAAGAGGAAGGTGTTATCGGAAATAAAATGCCAATTCTTATTAATAATTGACCAAATAGCTTGAGAGTTTACATTATAAGTGGTAACAAAACTCAAGGCAAACAATGGTTTCCTACTAGTAGCGACTGGGTCAAGGTTCATACTAGAATGCAGTCCCAAAGGTGAAGTGTAGATATCATTAGAAGTTAAAACTACACAAACCTCACTTTGGTTAAGAATAGGTTTATAGACACCAGCAGTCCTTTTCGTATCAACCTCCTGGATTAACTCGTCGATCAATGGAATAGGGTACCCACGATTTAGGAACATCTCCTTCAAGAGGTAACATTCAGCCTGAAAGTCTGTAAAGGTACTGCACATCCTCCCTGCCCTCACCAGCTGACCTTTAAAGATGGACCGTTTCTGTTTAAAGGGGTGGAAGCTTGAGAAATGAAGGAGGGAGTTGCAGTAAGTGGGTTTCCTGTAGATGGTAGACAGGAACCTATGACTGGTGGGATCCTTGGTTAATTTCACATCAAGGTAGCCAATTTGGGTTGTAGAAAATTAAAAGTGAATTTTAGAAACTCAGTGGTTTCATTAAGAACATGGACGAAATGGTCTGCTTCATCGCTACTCCCTTGAAACAGGATAAAGATATCATCAAGGAATCTAGTATAAAACTTGACGTGTTTCATGAGTTCAGGTTTATTCATAAGAAACTTCATCTCCCAAAAGGCGACGAAGAGATTGGCAACACTCGCACCACAAGGGGAGCCCATGGCTACCCCTTGTTTCTGGAGGTAATAATCTTCTCCAAAAGTGAAAAAGTTTGTAGTAAGAACAATGTCCAATAACTCAGTAACTAAGTCAATTTCAACTTTTGGAGCGTTAAACTCACTCAAAAGTAACCCTATCCATTCAACAGCTTCCTGGTGCGGTATAGACGTGTACAAATCTACAACATCTACTGTGAGGAAGTTGTACTTGTCATCGAACGGGATGTTGTTAATACTCTCCAGGAAAGACCAAGAGTCTTTACATAAACCTATGATAGATTTCAGGTATTTTGTCAAAATACTGTCCATAAACCTGGAGCAAGGATAGGTCATAGAACACCTACCATCCACAAGGGCTCTCATAGGTGGATTTGAGATGTCCTTGTGGATCTTTGGGATACCAAACATCACCGGCAATTTAGGAGAAGAAATATCAATAAAGTTGTAAATGTCAACATCAATATTACCAGCTAAATAAAGGTCTCTATAGTAACCCCTGATTCTACGGTATGCTCCATTGACTTCATTTAGTGAGGCTCCACAGTACGCAGGTGAATTCAAAACCATTAACATCTTTTCTTTGTACATAAAGTTGTCAAAAATCACCAATCCACCTCCTTTGCCTGGCTTTATCAGTCTGATCGGTAACCGACACAGATTGTCTAAAGCCAGTAGTTGTTCTTTTGTAGTATTAAACTTACTAAAATCACTTTTCATTGATGTTTGTGAAAACTGGTACCTAAAGTCAGCCTCACATATGTTTTCAAATAAATGGAGAGCCGCGTGGAGAGGTGGATTAAAAGTGCTAGGCAACCTTAACTGAGAATCAGAAGTACTAATCTCATCACAAAACAGGACCTTTAAATTCAATTTGTGGACAAAGCACTTTAAATCAATAATAATTTTAGCTAGATTAGCTTGCCTACTCGGGACGAACATGTTCCCATATGCAAGCAGTTCAACAAGGTCACTATCAAGTGTAATCTCCATAAAATGATATATCTTAAAATCACCTTTTCTATTATAAATAATAGTAGGGCAAAAATTTTCGGAGTCACCTATAGTACCGTGTATAAGACCAGTATAAACTAATAGTGTCTGTTCCTGTTCTTCTTCCCAGGTCCCTGTTTTTTGCGTGCTCCTAAAAAATTGTTGTTGTTCTTGTTGTTATTAATATTATTATTGTTATGGGCTTTGATTCTGTTACTGTGCCTTGGTCCTTGACCAAAGTCCTCATTTATCTTATTACTATTCCTATCTGCTAGTGTATCAGGTGTTATATCTTGATCTAGTAAAACATGACTGTCACTAGTATGTCGTGGTTTTTGGTTAAAAACATCTAATTTAGGGTAGGCAGTGAGATTCTTATAAGCAAACCTATCTCTTTCAAGTTTCTTGGATTTGTTACCCTTTAGTTTGACCAAAAAGGCGTCAATACTTGTTAAGATGCGGTTATAATCATACTTATACCTCAAGAAGTCAATATCCATTTTAATGGCTCTATCTAAAATATTAATGTCCTCAGTAAGTGTAGTTATGTGAGCTTTATAATGCCTCACAATAAGCTCAAGTAATTGAACATCTTGTTGCTGGAATAATGCTTTAAGGTCACCAAAAAAACTTGCATCAATCAACAAGCCAGAAGGGGAGAAATTGTTCCTTAACCCCTTTGGAACCAGATTCTCAGCAATACATTGCTCGAAGTAAACTGACTCCAACTGCAGTTTTTTAAGTTTTAATAACTTATTGTCAAGTACCTTAAGTTTTTCAGCAATGCCCTCATTGCTGGTTGGTCCATTCTGTAACGTGTTGGTCAAATTCGCTTGAGTGGATTTAGTTGAAAAAAGAAAAGTATCAGTATTCTCGATCCACTCGGTTAATGAAGGTACATCACACACACTGGGTAGGCGTGTTGTTTGCTCTATGGGTGGACCAGAAATAGGATTCCCTCGAGGAGGCATATTAACTAAAGGCAAGTTACTGTTATGCCCAGGAGCGCTGACAATGTCCGAGTAGGAACCCTGCATTCGAGTCGCTTGTGGTTGCGCTGCTGGTATAGATCCATCAGAACTACCGCTACCAGGTCTGTTAGCGGAGAAAGCACTTGTAGAATGTAAAGCTGATGACGTCACTTCCGGCTTGTTTTTATCCATCGCATCCATACGTGCATATAGTTGATCAAGCCTTTGTGTTAGAGAGGCCAATAGCATAGATATGTCTAAATTATTAGTGCTGCCTCTCGTTGAGTTGGAACCAAATATATTAGGGCTCAAAGGGCTAACAGGACTGACAGGACTACCTGTAGCCATGTCGACAACAAACTGGTACCAATAAGGAAAAAAAAAACACTAGAAACAAAACAAGCACAGGTAACCTTGAGTCCTATAGCCAAAAAAAACAAATCGGAGTACTTCCTTAATGTAGGTTTATTAAATAAAATAACAGCGTTTTCGCCACTAAAGTTTAAGCAGCTTCATCAGAGATACAAATACAAGTGCAAAGAAACACACCTTTATATGCAGAGGAAGTGACATAACAACACGTCACCTCTCAATACAAGTGAAAAGGTGTTATCAATTCTGAAAGTATAACAAATTTAAAATATTTAAAACATCAATTGACAATCATAAAATTAAATAACAAATGTATGTTATTTTCTCAGTAGGTTAATGTCAGAAGCCTTCGAATGAAATCTAACTATTTTTAAAAATATAATGTATAAATTCAATAAAGGAAAAATACGAAGCTACAAGATTACGAAAAGACAAGGCATACTACAAATGCAAAACTAATGTCTATCTAAAATAGCTCCTAAACTTTAAAACTGCTGAAATATTTCTATGACTTTCCCGGTTTTGTTTCTTTTTGTTCAAATACTTGAATCTTACTTGTTTCTTTCTATTAACTAATAACATTTCTATACAAACGTTTTCCCAAAGATTAATATAAAAATAATTCTACATATTTTTTCTATATTAACATTGCAAAAACTTAATCACAATGCTATTTTATGTAGCAATCATCATATTTAAAAATGCAAACTTAATGAGGATATATATATAGAACTCAGTTTTTTAAATTGAATCATGTGTTCTAATTTATTATAAACTATTCCTCTTCTAATAGAGTTCAGCCATGATCCTCACATAATTCTGTATTTATCTCATCTGGAAAAGCACAGATTCCCCCTAAATAACTTGATTTACCTAAAACTATAGAATTCCATAAATATACTTTTTTCAGAAAATCATTCTAAAGGTTTTCTACAATCTACTTCTATTTTGAATCTCATTTAATACCCTTTTCAATACAATTTCATATTATTATAATACCTTAAAGGTATTCCTAAAATATTTATTTCACTGTGATTAAAAGACCTATTCATAAAACTTGTATTTTCACCAAAGTCTATGCTCCTTTGCCTGTTAATTTGTAAATCAATCCACCTAAAATACCTTTCCAATTATGAAAAAAACAGGGTTAATCATATCTTCACAATCAATACTACCTCATCAGCAGAAGACAAAATTATTGCCTTATGAATCATATATTGATAAACATGTTCTGCAATATTCATTTTTGTGACACTTCTTCAGTATTCACAATAATAATTAATGTGAAAAGTCTACTACTTAATGGACATCCGTGTCGAACTCCTTTTTGAACTATAACTTCATCCTTTACACATCCATTAACTAAAAACGTAACCTTACTATTTTCATATGCAGACTGAATTATTTTTATAAACTCAAATGGGATATTATACTTCTCTAAAATTTTCCAAAACTGACTTCTATCTATATTATCATTAACTTTTTCTATATCGCATCCAACAATCCTAACCTCATCATTATTATCAGAGATATATACTATTTCTTTAATAATCATTACAATCATTAACATTTCTTTAAATGTCTTATTTTCTACACCATAAATACCTGGATTCCATACTTTCTGTGCAAGTTTTCCTAAACTTACTTGCATAATTTTCGTAAATGATTTATAATCAATATTTAGTAATGTAACCGGACTCCAGTTTTTCAAGTCTTCTTTACTAATCTTTTTCAAAGGTAATCTAAAAACACCTTCACAAAGTGAAAACCTATTTCCTTCCATTCATTGAAAACTTTGGCTAAAATCATATAATTTTCATCTGTCAGTCTTTTATACCAAGCATAATCTAGACCATCTGTCCCTGGCAGTATTTCTATCTTGATTAATAAGTTTTTATTTCAGGTACTGAGGTATCCTCTAATAATTTATTTGCATCAGCAGCTGTTATTTTTTCAACTTTCCAAACTTTTGGTACATACATTCTATTTTCAGTAAAAATCTCATTTAGAAACCTAATGGCTTCTTGTTCAATACTGACTGAGTTCTTATAATTTCTCCATCTTTGCCTTGTAAATTATCTATACACATTTTGTTTTTTGGTATTCTTTCCTAAAAGGCCCAAATCTCGTATTTTGTACCTTGTACTAACCATTGTTATTTTTGTAATAAAGTACGTAATCTGTTCATGTTGGCTTCATGCAATTCTCTCTTTCTCTTGATCATAAAAATGGTTTTAAATTCATTACTATATAACAATATAATAGAAATGAATTTACCAAATTTTAACTTCTCTTTTTTATAGTATTATTTCTCCATGTAACAATGTCTTTTTAACTTTTTCTGTAAATGCGATCCCCCACTTAGTCCACTTCTTATACACAAACCTCATTGTTTCATATTCTTTGCATATTACATGAATTTCCATAGTAATATCTTTTTGACAATTAATTGCATTCAAATATTTTATTCCTTTACCTTCATGAATCACATTTCCATCAACCCAAAGTACTGCCCAAACACCTTCATGATCTATAAAGACAGTCTTAAACTTCCCAGCATCTATTTCTCTTAAAGTATCAGAAAACAGTATAAACTCTAATTCTTTTTAAACTCTAATTCTCTAATTGCATTTAATAATATATAAGTAAAATTTCTACTTGCACTTAAAGACAATTGTACTAAATTAGTCACTTCTCTCAATTTTTCATATCTGATGTTACTTTTCCTACATGCTTTCTGATGTTATAATAAAAATCTCCAATTAATATAATATTCATATTTATTCATACATATGAGATTGATTTTTCAAAAAGCTCTTCTCTTTCATTCACATCTGTAGGAGCATATATCATAATTAACCTAAATTGTGCTCTTTTATGTCTAATATCCAATATCTGTGCTCTTCCTGCTTTAACAGCAATATGATCTAAATGTTTGATTTGACTAGATTTAAATAAAATTGCTATACTCGTGCATCTTTCTATTCCTAAGTTCCATATATCATTTCTCCATATCATCTTTATTTGCTCCCTGTTAACACATGAAGCATTGTGTACATCTTGCAAACATATTCCCCTGGATTCTGCAAGCCCTGCATGGCATGCAGGACTAGTGCAGGAGCTCCAGCAGGCAATATGTCTGCCATTCGATCCAGGAATAACCTGTAGGGGCGTGCATGAGCGCTCCTGCACTAGTCCTGCATGGACTCAGCCCCTGTATGCAAATTACCAGATTTACGGGGGAAATCCATGCAAATAAGGTGAATTTGTGATCCAGGAAGCTGGAAACCATCTGTGCAGGACTAGTGTAATCTGCAGAAATGTACTCTGCCATTAATGGATTACATTTCTGCAAATTACAAAACGGAGCCATGACAGCTCCAAATAAAGAGTGGATATCATGTAGAAAGCATGCCGATGGCCAACTATAAGGCCATTGGCATGGAAAACACTTGCAAAAAAAAAAAATCAACATTTATTTTTTTTAGCTGATCTCGGCTGTTTAAGTGTAGGGCAGTGGCGAGAAAATGGGATTGGGGGAAAATAAGAAAAAAAAAACATA
The DNA here is from genome assembly GCF_019279795.1 of Protopterus annectens. Lineage (NCBI taxonomy): Eukaryota > Metazoa > Chordata > Ceratodontiformes > Protopteridae > Protopterus > Protopterus annectens. Next base: position 1,659,148,262 of record NC_056729.1, read on the forward strand.
AAATAAGCATTCTAACCAGAATCACTATTTTGCCATTATACTCAATGGCAGGCAGAAGACAACATGGCCAGTGAATAGTGGTCGTTAAGAGGGGAGGCTCAATGTGGGACATGTAACTATGCAGACAGTCCTATACAAATGTGGGGAATGATACTGAATCCCAGATTTCCCCTGAATGCTAGTCAGCACCCAACAGTGTAAGAGCAGGAATAGCTTGGTGCAAGCCTAGGAGTTAGCTGACATCATGGGGGGGGGTGTGAGGCATACTGTAAGCGGAATGGAGCCCTGTGGCTCCAGTTTGCTCCTAGCTTAGCAGAGCTAAGCAAGGGGGTGTGTCTGAGGCTGCCTAGTACTCTTTACATTGTCTACACCGTGCACCGGGTTTTAAAGAGAAAAAAAGTAAACCAGGAAATAGCAGCTCTGTGTACATTTGATTACTGTGTTTGTGCAGCGTGCCCCCAGGCTTAAACAGGAAGTCAATCGGAAGGGAAAACAGCAGTAGGAAGGTAATCTAGGAGAACTAGCATAGCTGGCAGGTGAAATGTATCAGAATCAGCCAATTACACAGGCAGCAGACGAGGCCAGCCCAGAACATTACTATAAACTATGCAAACACCTTTCCCTCTGGTTTTTACCATACTCTACACCACAGGTGTATACAAGCGGGGAACTTTTAA
>NC_056729.1:1659149438-1659319438 GCF_019279795.1 Protopterus annectens
AGGTTTATGACAGGGATGTGGCACAGGTCTCATCATATGCATAGGGTGTGTTGTTGGTTTGCCAGAGGCCGAGGGTGGGCCATATATTTGACACCATGTGTGTGGGTGAGGGGTGTACTGAGATGAGCTGGACGTGTTGATGTGGTGTGTATGTAGGTATGGGGTTGCCCTAGATGTGTTTGTATAGTGTGTGGGTGTGCATACATGCAGTTCTGCCATGTGGCTACCCTGCACAGGTGTTTATTGACAGCTGCAGACCATACCTAGCAGGGTGTGCAGTTCACTGCCTCTGGCCACGGACATGTGGACTGTGCCTGCCAGGGGTTCTATGGGCATGTCCAGGTACAGGCCTCAGTGTGCTACTCTCACCTGCTGATGACAAATGTCCATTGGTACCAGGTCCCTCCTGGGACTGGCCAGGACCACGTGCATGTGGCCTGTTGTGGTGTGGTGTGGACAGCACTTCCCACACTGCCTGGGCTGGTACTGCCTCTATGGGAGCCCCTTGGTGTCCCAGCATGTCCACGTTGACTGCCAGTTGTTGGTGCTGCTGGCCTACGTCCATACGGCCACTGCCACAACCTCACCACATGTTCAAGCATGGACATACCACGGGCGATGAGGGCCATTATCTCTCCATGCCATCTATCCATGAGCTCGGTATAAGCATGGATGGCACCAGAAAGTTCACAGATGTTGTCGCTAACAGATGTGAGAGCAGCCCTCAGCAGCCTCAGGCCCTGTCTGGTGTAATGTTCCATACGTGCTTGCACCATCATGACATCCTGAAACATGCGCCTGCTGGAACTAGCTATGTTACATCTGCCAGGGTTATCATGTCGAGCAGCCCTACCATGAGCAACCTAGGACATCTGCCTATGTGTTGCCCTGCTGGACATCCGGCTCTGCCTGCTGTGATTAGACACAGTAGGCTTGGTTACCACACTTTCCTGCACACTGCCACCAAACTCCAGCTGTCCCTCCGCTATGTTCACTGGTGATGGGGTATGTAAAGGCACTGAAACTGTGTGCGGGGTTGGGGCAGCTAAAAGGGTGATGTAAAATGATGGCACAGTGTCGGCTCCTGATAACACCACCTGTGCCTCAACAGTATTATCATCATCTTTGGTGTCTGTATGGACACCAACATCAGATTGCATGCAGGAGGGACCCTGACCCACCTTGCCACCTGTGGGGGAAAACAATAAATGCACTTTAGAACCTGTACAGCATTGCCTAACAGTACACACACACACACACACACACACACACACACACACACACACACACACACACACACACACACACACACACACACACCGCCGTAATATCTACCTGTCCGTAACTTTACAGACAGTCCCGCGTATATGTCCACGTGTACCCCATCCTGCATCACACTTTGTAACATACACACATTGATACCACTCATTAACATATCAATCCTCTAAATGCCTACACTAGCAATCACAACACAAGTCCTGTTTCTATATCACTTGCCTGACCTATGTATAGTGGTTTTAGATGGCCTCACTACTGTCATTCGGTGTTCACTCTGTGTATGTCCGGATATGATGAGTATGGCCCCTATATGTGTGGGCTACTATGTTCTATCCATAATATCAAGCACTGATGTGCCATGTGTATGTAATGCTCAGTACATGCCAGATATGCTGCTCAATCAGGCTATCATGTGACACCTGTAATATTTGGATACACTCCCTGGTGTTGACAAGTACTTCCCCGATGCATCTATAGTGCTGCATACATGAATTGTAGGTGACTGCTATGCTGAATGCGATATTAAGGGTGTACCTGGTGTCTACCTTCCCTCTCAATGCCTGTTCCATGCTACAGACCATATTGCACTATCAGCTGTCCTGTGATTACACACATGACAAGTATTCCTGGTGTGTAATGTGGCAGTCCATGGTACTGCTGGATAAACACCCCACAGTCACACATGTGCATACATAGCCAGCCACAAAAACACACACACATATGCACACATGCATCCTTCATGCATCAACCTTCCTCCACGTCACCAGAGTGACCCTACAGACAAACTAACTACCCACCAGGAGGCACACACACATAGAGTTGAGGCTGCACAATGATAGTACACACAGTTCTCCTATCACCCCTCTGTCAAAATGCATAACATATGGTACCCAACAGCATGCAGTGCAGCTATAGTAAATCCATGCTAGCAACAATATACATGTGTGTAATGCATGTGCTGTGTCACTAGGTGAAGCCACTTCCCCTGGATACCACTGCACCCATGTACACAGTATTGCTGTGCACCTTTTCTGCACTCTGCTGTGTACTGTGAACCACACCTCACAGGTGTACAGCCCATTGCTGAATGTGTACTACTGTGTTGGTTATGTCAGCTTTAATGCTCACAGCCCCTATATTTTCCAGCAACACATACCTGGAATGATATGTGGACAGATGTAATTTGTGAATGCCTGATGTCTGATTCACAGCTCTCACCATCAGCAGACCATGTATGACCGATCCAGTACTCTTACACTGACAACCATCAGAGCATACCATGGGTGTACACACCCTTATTGATATGACGCACCCATCCTTGATCTGCCATGGGACCACATCACCGCATATCTTAACAGTACATGAGCCCAATATGTGCCATATATCCTGTACTTTCACATGCAGTGTCTACAGAATGTGTTAGGTATGCGGATGCTGACCATGATGCATATACTCCATGTGGGAATATGTGTGCACACCCTTATCATGATGGTTTGTCACACCTCTTGTTGTGTGTACTACAGCAGTCACTACTCCTGGCAGGGGTACACCAGCTTGGCCCATCTGCATTGTCCAGTGTGTATTCAGTCTACCCTACACATGCCCCCCTAATCTGCATGATTGCAAGGTCTACTCATGTGTACATCCCATGGTGTTCACACACACTGCCATCAGTATTACTGTGAGGGTAGGGTTACGGCTGCCACAAGTCTTGAACCTGACTATGTGCCATTCTTAGCATCCTTAGGATCCCTGCTGCAGTGCACTAGTGTGCCATGCTGACACCCCTCCCCCCTCCTTCTGCCTTTTTTCAGATGCATGACAAGTAAGCCCTGCACATGTGTTGTCACTTTGCAGTGTCCCATATGCTGAACATCACATGTTACAGTCTATTCCCAGCTGATAATGTGGACCCCTGTAATGCCTTATGCCATAGTGTATCTCTGCAGCAGTTGCCATTGTCCTACAGGTATATACACTGGTGTTGCACTGTATATGGGTGTTGTTCCAAACATGTCCTTAGTGTAGGCATGTCTCCCACCATTATGTTACTCCCTGTGGACACATTCTGCAATGACAGGATGTTAGTTATCATGCAGGTAGGTGTCTGACATACCCTTCCAATACCCCATCATGGTCACCGCTGTGATGCCGTGCATTTCATAGCAACAATACATGCACATGTACAGCATGTGTTCTGGGGAGGTGCGTTAGATGTGTGCATCGACATTACATGCCCAGTGTATTGGAAAGCATCTAGACAAACCATACTCACCAGCTACAGGCTGTTACCTTGGTGGTATCCCAGAGGGACCTACTTAAGAGGGTGAGAGTTGCAAAGTCAGTGGCCACAACAGTAGCATTGTTATAGGGTGGGTGCGGTATTACAATACATCAACAGTACATTTCCACAATGCTACCACATATGGACATCTGTTTATCACTACCATGCAGCAACAAAATATATCTATGACATGTCAGATATGCATGATCTACCTGTACCGATGTGGATGTATATGCAACAGTGGTCTATGGAGGCGCCCTGTGGCCTTACCTGCACGCTCCTCGGCCGGTGTGTGGGTGGCACCCACCTCCACAAAGGTGTCCAGCGGTTGGTGGCTGGCCAGATGGGCAGGTGCCACGAGGCTGGCCCGAAGCTCCTCCACACGTATCAGGGTGACATGGATGGCATAGGCCCCACTGTGGTGAGGTGATCCCCCTGGACTGCAGCAGCATGCTGACGGGCAATGCGAAGCAGGTCAGAACAATAATGCCAAACCTGCTCATAACTGCAGTTGTGCAGTCCGACATCATTGACCCTGTCGACTAGGTCATTCCACAGGGTGGTCTGCTCCTACTGATCATGGGCAGCCTGGCCAAACAAGGTCACATAGTGCTGTATGAGTCCATTCAGCAAGATTTCATTTTCCACTGCTGTGTAGGCTGCCAGCCTTCCATGAGACATCATGTCTGAAAGACATAAGACATAAAGTAGTTGGGAGGGTGGCCTAATGGTTAAGGTGTCTGCCTTACACACATGAGGTGCAGGGTTTCAGTCTCACAAGGGATAATTGGCTAGGCTTAAAATGGCTCGCAAGGGCAGTTAGCCTACTACTAAACTATGAACCTATGAACTTATAAGATGGACACAGATGTGAGCAAGTCATGCAGCAAGGTTACCACATTTCTTAATGCACATTACTGTCACCCCCCATCATATCAGCAACAAAAAATGGTACATACAACTCAATAGGTATGGCTACAGCATACCCACCCATGGAGCAGATATTGTACTGTACCACGCTTTGTGCAATGTGTTTGTAGCCATGTTTCCTGTGTGGACACTATCATTGCTAGCCTGTTATAGACTATTTACCTGCATGCCATTTTCAGGGTCACAATGGTTCCATATATGCCTGTGGTATGCTTGCTATGTGTTTGCTGCACATCTGACATTCTGTGTTATTGCGGTTATCTAAGCATGCTGTTAGACATGTTCTGAGATTGAGTAGACTATTACAACTGACATATGTTCTACAACAGTGACACAATAGCATGTATATGTACTACTGACCAGCAGAACCACCTCTCCGAACTCATCTGCCCATGTTACCAGGCCACATCACATGTGTGTCCCACCCTGGGGCCTCCTCATGTACTGGTCCAGCTATACCTTCAGGTGGAACCACCTCAGGGGATGTTGTCCCCTCCCTGGGGGCACACACAGACATAATCCTGTCACCCGAGGTCAGGTCCATGGGCTGTTCCATAGCGGTCTCCACAGACTCTTGTTGGATGTGCTACATCACCTTGAGGCACCCAGTACACATTCACAGGGCCCACATGCTCCTCCTCCTCAGCCTCCAGGCCAGGTACCTTCGGGATGTGGACTGCTGTTGTGAGTGGCAGTGGGTGGGAGGCTTGTTCCCATTGTATCCATATTGTGGCCCATGGGGCTTCCACTTCACAGACCACACACACCATTCAAGGTGTTTACCCACCACATGTATCCCATACCACCCCTGTAGGCTGTCCTCTATATCTACCAGCCCTGACCACCTCCACTGCTATACCTGCCATATGTCCCCATATTAACAGTCCATACTTCACAGACAAGGGCAATGTGGTCTCAACAAGGGGTTCACATGTGACATACCCATCCCTGTTGCACACACAGACAGCTGTAGATATCTGTGCGTATTGCTATGTGTGCTGTTTCCTCACACATAGCATGCAGCAGTGTGGTAATAAAATAGGGGACATGTATATACATGCATATATGTTTGTGTAGTGTGTTTATATATATGTAGATGTGCATATAGGTATATATGTATATATATATATATATATATATATATATATATATATATATATGTCTACACATGGGTATCTGTATATTTGTGGACATACATGTATATATATATATATATATATATATATATATATATATATATATATATATATATATATATATATATATATATATATATATATATATATATATATATATATATATATATATATATATATATATACCCATATGCATACCTATATGTGGGGTACATTCAGACATCAGGTCCACAATCTTACAACACCTTCCTGCACAACTGCATTGTTTTGCCTTGCTACAACACAGACAGGTGCCACATATGCACACAGCCTGACATTAGGGGGGTATATGTAGGGCCAGATTGCAGGTAACCCTATTACACACCTATGGCATTCCTGCATGCTACAATACAGGTTAATCTGAGTATCCTGCAAGAGGTGGGCTGTGGAACCCACATGTCCATCATAATGTAATTACTTCCACCTCCAGCTATTGGCCACGTAATATACATACTTACCATTACACAACACACACTATGATGGCTTACATCTTATCAGTCAGTGCTGCTCTGCATGGTTGATGGGTATGGCCCACTACCCACAGGGACGGACTCTGTTGTCCTTAGCAGTTGTTCAGCTGAACATCATTACAACAACAACACCTGAAAGCACATATAAATCATTCCACATCATCTATCCCATTATTATGGACCAAGTACTAAGGTCAATTGCATACATGTATAATTCACATACCTGTTCTGGGAATGCAGACTCTTCTGGATGGTTTTCTTATTATTTTTTCTGTGCCTTATACACACACACACACACTCTCTCTCTCTCTCTCTTACTCTCAGTCTCTCTCCAGTAAATGGAATGAGTTGCTTTGCATAGATTGCAGCATGGAATTTGTAGGTGATGAACATGATCAGGTGATGGCCTCTGCACCAATCAGTGTCCTCTTCTTGCTACCTGCATGCAGCATGCTGTGTAGTACTTACAATTCCCACTGTCATGGCAACCGACTACTATAAATCCCTACATCCTGTGGGCGTGGTCCCTTTAACTTTCGTGTATGATGGACATCATTCCTGTGTGTGGGCAGCAGTGTTACAGACAGCAGGTAGCAATACCTCTAACAGGAGAACCTGCACACTCAGGCCAGCTACATATTTGTAGGAGATTCCAGAACTACAGACAGAGAGTGAGTAGTGTTGTTGTATGCACTGTATAGCACCGGTGTTACAGGGCTTGTGTGTACATACTAGTTTAACTTGGAATGCAGTCTGTCTGCATAGCTCTCAACTGTGGGCCTGTCCTCTTGATGGCCAGAGGTGTGCCTATTATGTTTTATCTGTCCACCACACAGGTCTGGTGTCAGATATATCACTGGCTTTGTGTGTGTTGAGTGGTATCAGTACATGGCTACATCCATTTCTGTTTCTAACTTCATATTCCTGACTAATAGTATGTTGCAGACTATCCTGTAACACCAGTGACTTGCTTAGTGTATGACAACAGGTTTACACATATGGGCCTGTGTTTCAGCCTCTGTCCTCCACCTACATACTAGGTTTTGTACATATGACATGCTGTCAGGGTTTGTTATGTAGTGGGCTGTGAGTATGTCATGCTGCCATTCCTGCCATCAGTCCACTGCTGTTGTGGCCCCCACACATACTGTGGGGTTGGGTCCATATATGTGTGGTCTTCACCTACACAATACATGTGTGCCCTTATGCACTCCAGAGGCCAGTGTATGTAACAGTGGTATAAGGCCCTGTATTATTGAGTCTAGGAGGTGATGCACCATAACTAACCTAGGCTGTTACAACATGTGGGGGTATCAGGGGTAAGCTGTTATATGGATGTACATTACCATACCATTCACCTTAGGTAAATGTAGACCTACTGTCTCCTGCCATACAGACTGTTCTGTTTGTCAGTGTGATTGTGATGGTGTCAGTTATGCCTTCTTATTTAACAGATACACCCCATTGTGTCAACTGAGGTTTTTACCCCCTAGGAATTGTGTACAGAGCGTAGTTAGAGGCTGCTGGACTATACATCTACATTACATACTGTTGATGGTTGGTATCCTGTGGCCCAGTCTGTCTTTACTATTGTACTACTTGAGGGCCTCGGCCTGGACAGCAACATATGTAAACCTTTCCAGACTACTGTATTAGTATAACTGCTTCACAGTTGCATTACTCTGTTTATAGGGATGTTGATGTCTAAACAGCTATATAACATGGCATATACAACTGTAATAGTACACAAAGCTTTCCCATGTATACAAACCTGTGTGTGGTGTTGTATCCTTTGACCTCTCTGTGGGTATATCTTGCAGGCAACAATTGTCATTTGTATGGGTGGCTCATACAGTGTCCAGATGGTAAGTTGGTAACTGCAGGCATAGTGGCTGTTCTGTATTGTGTGCACCTTCTACATATGTATTTTCCTATACATATCTCTGTGTGTGTATGTGTAGTTATATATATATATATATATATATATATATATATATATATATATATATATATATACATCTGTATCTGCATATATGTGTCTGTGTATATGTATCCTACGGATACTGATTGCTGTACTGCATGATATGTTACAGATACCAGCCTGACATCATACAGGTGGGATGTAGTACTGTTAACATCTTGTGCCCATGTCGTGTCAGGTCCTGGTTATTGTATCTGCAACAGTTGGTAGTGTATTGCAGGACAGACGTGTTTGGCTGTGGGGGGATACCTATTTGTACAAGACATATGCTGTTTGGGCCTCCTCAACCCCATTAATAGTGCATGTGGATATATATGCTTTAGTTATGCTCTCATTTTTATCTACAGATGTATGTCTGTATATACCTAAATTTATATATATATATATATATATATATATATATATATATAGTGCTATATATATCTATAGACATATGCATATGTATGCATGTATGTATATATCTATATATATATATATATATATATATATATATATATATATAGATAGATAGATAGATAGATATTTCTATATCTACATATATAGATATGCATATATCTATTTAGATATTAATATATGTACAGACACACATGCATCTAAATGTTTAAATTAATTTCCTGTACTGTTGAATGACTAGGCTGGATGATATGTTTGTGAAAACATCAGGGCTATGCGTATCTGAGATGGCTTAGTGGTAAATCACTTTGCTATGGTGTGCAGGGTCCTGGGTTTGAGACATGCAGAGGATGTTTATTTTGTTGCTGGGCAGAACAAAGGCTGTTGGATACAGAGTGATTAAGGCACTTTTAAGCAGTTGTAAGCAGGTTTGCATGGAAGTAAGCACTGCTAACTTCTGGTTACAGTTTCTTATACTCAGCTTCTAAATTGCTTAACCTGTGTAGGTATTGCTTACCCCTGCGCAAACCGGCTTAAACCTGTTTACTTCTGCTTAAAAGTGCTTACTCCTGCTTACCCACACGCTAATTTCTTTAAAAGAAAAGAAAAAAGTGTTAATAGGAAAGTGGTGAAAAAGGGGCACAAAGAGGGAAACACTGTACGAAAAATAGCTAGGGGATGTGCAAGAGGGTGTAGGGAAGGTCCATAGCTGCCTATTTCTTCTACAGCAACAACTGTGTATATACACTGACTTTGGAGGTAGATTTGGACACTCAAACCCCCAAGAGAGGGGTGAGGACAACATTAATATGTTGTGAAGCCAATTAGACCAGATTACATGTGTCCAATTGACATGTGTACAAAATGGACAGCTATGTACCATATAGGTACCACCTTTATCATTCTTATAGGAAAAGCGCAGTCCGGGTCTGAACTGTCTGCAAACAGCTAAAGTTAACTTTGAACCTAACACTACTCTTAAGTATTCAACTGCGGTACCACCTTTATCATTCTTATAAGAAAAGCGCAGTCCAGGTCTGAACTGTCTGCAAACAGCTACAGTTAACTTTGAGCATGTTTCTACCTGTTTGAGCCAATATTCATTATCCCCTGGAGAGCACTCTGCTTTGGCTTGTAAGCAGCCCCCCCACCCCCCACCCACACACACACACTCATCTTCCATTTTCTCTGTTATTCCCTTCTGTTAGAAAATAGTATCCATAACTGATAATTATTGTGTGTTTGTTAATTTAAACTGAGACCACAGTAGCCTACTGATACAAGGTTATCCTGTTTTTCCACCTGAGAAATGGTTAAGAAATGACTTACAGTTTCAGAGCAGTCCTTGGCCAATTCTGATTGTTTCTTAAACACAAACTTGTCTTTGCTTTGGCTCATTAGCAGCAGTACAAAAGAACTGCCTGCTCACACCCTTGTTCTCCCCCTCCCCCTTCCCTGTTTAATACCTTAAGCCAATCCCAAAGTTAATAAATATTACCTGTGGCAGGCACCATTTTTAAAACTACAACCACCCTTTGAGCACCTCATGCTCAGGTCTGCCATAGAACTTATTAAAACTGCCTGAACTGGGGCGCAGCTAACTGATAGTTTGTGGAAATACAGGGTACCTACCTGAGTCTCCACATTCACTATCATATATTAATTTATCACTTTACTCTGTTACCTGATTGTTTCCAGCCCCCTCATAAGAGCAACTAAAAGGGTCTCTACCCGCTTCGCTCCCCACCCTGCCCCTTATTCTCTCCCATCCCCAGTGGTACTACCTTTATTACACTCACAAACCCCTACCATCTTTCCAATAGCCAACCACAGCGCTAAACCCAACACTACCTCCTCCATCTTCCCACTACTATCACTCCTCCTCAGCTAACATGTACAAGCATACCTTACCTATGCTCACTGCATGCACTCTCCTTGCATATCTTACATCCTACCAAAACTCCATCATTCCCCCACTCAACCACTACCACTGTACTGCTACTCACACCACCACTCATGCCTCACCCTCACTCAGCTCCCCTCCCACCAACTCAAGAACCATCCCTATGCACCCCCCCATATTCTACCAACTATATTACTCAAACATAAAGCATCCCTTCAACTTAACATAGTAACCCTCCCACCATACCTATTACCCACAGAGCACAATCATAAAGTTTCCCTAATAAACAAACACATTCAAAAACTGAGAAAACTAATAACCTCGTGCATATCAAAACTAGCTCTAAGTGGAGACATCCACCCCAACCCTGGCCCTACCATCTCCAACTCCAATCCTCATAATCAGACTAGAAACCACAACTTCTCCCATATCACAGGCAATAGAAAGCCAAGTGACTTCCTTCTACTAAGCCTAAATATTATAAGTATATCCAACAAAGTCCATGAACTCCATGCCACCATAGACTTGTACTCCCCAGATATAGTCCTCCTGACAGAAACCTGGCTAAAACCTCACATTAGCAGTGAGCAAATCCTCCCTACCGGTCACGGCATACTAAGAGTAGACCAGCTAAACAAGAAAGGAGGCGGTATAGCTATAATACTTAAACAGCATCTAAACATCCATATCTTAAAATCATTAGCTCTACAAATATGCAATGAAGAAATAATATATATCAACCTCAAAATAAACCAAAACAAAACAGTCAACATAATTGGATGCTACTTTCCACCTGGGAAAAACATCCCTCCACTAGAAAACCTCCTCAGCTGGTCTACCCACTATCTCGCCCAAGATTTCAATATTGACTGGCAATCCTGTTCTGGCAACCATCCAACCCATCATGTAAACCTTCATGGCTTCACCCAATTAGTCCAGTCGCCAACCAGGATAAATAAAAACTCCAGCAAGCACACTACCCAGGATTGGATACTAGTCAGTAAGAGCCCCCAGTCATATATAACAGGCTGCCTATCAGATAGCCTCAGTGATCACTCCCCAATATTCCTACTCAGAAAATACCTATACCAAGCTAATCCTGTCATCTACCATCAAATACATAAAACACTAAACTTTAACCCACTCACATTCATTTCATCCCTGAAAGAATGTAACTGGCATCCTCTAAAGTACCTCAGTCTTGATGACGCAGTTGAATTTTTTAGAGCAGTCCTTGGCCAATTCTGATTGTTTCTTAAACACAAACTTGTCATCCTTAATTACCATGCCCCCATAAGACTTTCCAGAACTAAAGCACAACCCTCCCCATGGCTACAGAAAACTACTAAGTCAGAAATGAAAAACAGGGATAAAGCCCGGGAGCACTGGCACAAAACCAAAACCCCCTCAACTAGACAGAAATTCCTAGAACTATGCAATAGAGTCAAAAAGCTAATAAAACAGGACAAATTCCAATACTACCAGTCTGCCCTAGACTCCTCCCAACACAGCCCCAAACAATTCTGGTCCTCCATAAACTCCATCCTCCATCCGGGTAAAGTCAGTACCCCTCCTCATAACATCCCTCACTCCTCTAAAAATATTGCTACCTCATTCAACACACACTTCACACAAACCATACTATCACTAGCTAAACAGCACAACCACCCCCTCCCCTCCAATCCACACCTTCGACTAGTAATCTCCCCACTGCCTTCTCTTTTTCTCCTGTACCTACCTCCGACATAAAAACTCTTAACTAAACTAAAACCCACCAAATTAGCAGCACACAACCTCCCAAGTGAATACCTACAAATCACAGCTGATGCTCTGGCCTACACAGTATCCATCTTGATTAACCAATATCTGTCAAAGTTATGTTCCCACACTGTGGAAAGTATCACATATAATTCCCCTCCACAAAGGCGGCCCCTCCACAGAACTAACCAATTACTGCCACTTAACTATTCTCTCTCCACTCTCCAAAATACTAGAGAGATGCATTCACTCTCAGGTCTCCGACTACCTCCTTACTAACAACCTCCTTTCCAATACTCAGCATGGTTTCCGACCAAACCATAGCACCACCACTGCCTTACTCTCCTTTACTAACACTATCCTTCAGCATAAAAACAATGGCTATTTCTCCTCTGCTACTTTCCTAGACCTATCTAAAGCATTTGACATGGTCTCACACAAACAACTCATCTCTGTCCTCAATAACCTATCCTACTCTCAGTCAGACACCAACTGGTTTCAGAGTTACCTGTCTGACCACCAACAATCCGTTATATGGCAGAATGACATACCGACTCCCCAACTACATGCCTCTATAGGGGTTCCCCAAAGATCCATCCTTGGACCCCTACTCTTCTCTATTTTCACCAATAATCCAGCCTCTGCCACCAGACATGGCACACTCATACAATACGCAGATGACTCAACAATCATTTGCTCAGCCCAGTCCCTACCCAAACTGCAAAACGTTGTACAGGAAGCCTTTTTTCTCTGTTGAAACATGGTTATCCGATGCCCAATTAATACTCAACCCAAACAAAACTAAACTACTCATCTTCCAACCCACCAAACATACTCAAAACAACTCTCACTTTAACATCACAGCAAAAGACAACACCACTATACACCCAACAGAACACACCAAATTGCTAGGAGTGGAAACAGACAATAAACTAAAATCTGACATTCACATATCCATGACCATAAAAAAACTCCACAAAAAACTAGGAGCATTATATAGAAACAAGCAACTTCTCACCAAAGTAGCAAAGATTTCAGTAGCAAATTCCCACCTTATCTCCACCCTACTTTATGCCTCTCCAATATATACCAACCTAAGGCAATGCGATCTAAACAAGCTAGAGACCTGCTACAACAAAATCATCAAATTCACCACAGGTGCATCCTACCATAGACACCACTGTCTCTCACTTGCTGAACTGGGCTGGCTTGAACTCCCTCACCTCCTTCAATGGAATCAACTCTCACTTGCCCACAAACTAGTAAACCATCCACTAAATGTTCTATCCCTCCAGAATCTACTCCAACCCTATCGCACCACCAGACCACTAAGATCCAGCAACAAAAAGCACTTGCAGATTACTAAAGCCAATAACTCTGCTGGTGAAGCACTATTCTCTTGCACCATAGCCAAATTATGGAACTCCCTCCCACCCACAAGTACCTCCGTACAATCATGCACCCACTTCAAACTTTACTAAAAACGCACCTAAAAACATGCTGGCTATGCCCTTGCAACTCCCACTCTAATATCACCCACCCCATCCAACCACTACCTTTCTTTCCACCCCACTAACTACCTTGATTATAGCAAACTCGGATGCTCATAAGCCTAGTACTTATTATACAGCAGGAACTTCTTATTGTAACAATTGTTAATGTCTGTTATGTACTTCACAGCTGTCTACTGATGCACTATGTTCTTCATCTGTAACTATTTGTAATTAATTGCTATGTTAATCACATTGTTAATCACTATGTAAATCCAATGTAACTACTATCTGTTTATTTTAACTGTGGAGCTTTTCTCCCCATGCCTCCGCTGAAAATGGATCTACATCCAGTTGGACACTCCTGGTCAACAAATGTAAATAAATAAATAAATGTATGGGGTGATATTTTTTGTTGGGAACAGATTGCCCTTTTTTTTTAGGTGAGAGTGGGATGTTGGGGAGGGATAGTAGGTATATTTGGGGAGGTAGGTTGGGTAGGTTAACAGACAAGACAAACAAGATGCATACAGGGGTGGTATATGACACATGTGGGGGTTAAAAACCTTAATGGGGAGGGGTGTTGGGAAATCGGAAGCCCATGAGCCCCCTAGTGGAAACAGTGGGACTGAGATCCCCACCCATGGTCAGTCAACACTGCACCTTCACGGTTCCGAAGGTGGCTGTGCTGGGGGCTGAGTTGGAGAGTCACGTTGACCCTCTAGTCATGACATGTGGCAGTCAAGCTGGTGTAGAAGATCTCCAAACTGCTGATCGAGCTCTCTACTCACCACTACTCGGACCTGGCGATGGGTGACAGCTTCCTGTCCGTGCCTGCTCCCAGTGGGGGGGGCGAGCCCTATCCCCTGAGGCTGTTCCTCCCGAAGGTGGTGCAGGACCAATGGATGAGGAGGTCTCGGGTTGGGCCCCAGACATGCTGGTGCTCAGTGCCACGGCGAGCTGAGGTGTATCAACATATGTGGGTTAGTAATAGTCAACACATTCCAGGGTGAGGTATAACACCATGCATAGATATTCCCATTAATGCAGACAACAGATACGGAACAGCTGCATAGCAAATGGAACACATGCATATATGGGACTACAGTGGTAATAACAACAGTATGCAGGTACATTGTTGGCACCATGCCACCAATGTTGGAGTAATTCAACATAGTACATGCGTGGAAACAGATTTAAATAATTATCAACCAATAGGACATATGTCCCAAAAGAACAGTGAAGTCATCACATACCGGTTGAGGTGGGTATTTAGTTTATTGTTGGAGATATGGTGGGGGGTGACTGAAAGATGTCAATTAAGAACTAGTATATTCCTGTAGTTTGCATTACTTTCCTAGTCAGTGCTGTTATCTGTACCTTACAAGTATTACTAGACTACCCTATTGCCTTAGTTTGCACAGTGATATGGCTGTCGTCATCTTTATACATGAATTGGTTTTACATGCAGTATACACCTCTTACCTGGCATTCCTGTGGAGGAAATGTTTGTTAACACTCTTTCTACACATATTCCCAGATTCCAGGTTGATGTTGTGCACATACCTGTCCATCTCTTTCTGCACACACTCTGGCCATGTCTTGACCACATGCAGGTTAACTGGGACATATCTAGACTATTGCCCTCTTCAACCTTTAGTGACTTACAACACTCTTATACAGGCTTTCCTACACAGTTATATTATATAGCACAGTGTGGGTGACAGTGATCAGTGATACCTTATTATTCAGAGCAACTGCAGTACTCACAGTTCCATACAATAACAGAGTAAACAGTACCAGTACAGGGTATCAAGCTTTTTATTTCTCGGCACAGTGTTCGTATCCGACGTACCTGTGGGAGCAATGTTTGTTAGCACTACCTGAATGTTGCCACACAAAGTACCAGATTTCACATTAGTATTATGCACATAAATCTCACTCTCTTACTGTACACACTCTGGTCACAGCTTGACAACATGGTGGTGTAGATAGGACATACTTGACTTATTACTCTCATAACAGTTTCACGAGTTGCTAGAGTGACAGCTTTGTTCTCAGAGATGTCTGGCAATCAGTTGTATTCCCTGTTTGCTGCCTAAACATCTGAGATCATCCCACTGACTTCCCAGGGGGAAAGGGTGACAGGCAGTAGATATGAGCCCATATACTGGAAATTCTGGTTTTATCTGTACAGTTGTGGGGTATGATTCTGTATGTAGCCTACTTTCACTCCCAGGATTCAGACCATGGCTGTGTCTGCTAAAACTAAAGCATTGTCCACCACAGTTGTGTGTACTATATAGATATTGCTGTATTTCTCCTATCTGCTTTCTGTCTTATAATTCTCCTGTGGTTTTACATTCTGATGTTGCATTACAACACTCTTATACAGGATTTCCTAGACAGTTATATTTTGTAGGACAGTGTGGGCGACAGTGATGAGTAATACCTTATTATTCAGAGCAACTGCTTCAGTCACAATGCCATACAATACCAAAGTAAACAGTACCGGTACAGGGTATCATTTATTTATTTCTGGGCACAAAGACCTGTGGGAGTAATGTTTGTTAGCACTACCTGAATGTTGCCACACACAGTACTAGATTCCACATTACTATTATGCACATACATCTCACTCTGTTACTGTACACACTCTGGTCACATCTTGACAACATGGGGGTGTAAATGGGACATACGTTGCTTATTACTCTCATAAGATTTTGGGGAGTTGCTAGTGTGCCAGCTTTGTTCTCATAGATAGGTTCATAGGTTTATAGGTTCATACTAGGCTATCTGCCCGAGGGCATTTACAAGCCTAGCCATAGTTTTGTGGCTTATGCCACCCCTTAGTTTGGAGAAACTATGCCCATTATTTAGCTGTGCCTCTGTCGAGCAGTGACATGAGGTAACCCCTGGGGTGTATCTGCGATCTCCCATCCATTGGTCAAGATTCCTCTTGAACAAGGCCAGCGAGGTGCTCTGCCTCACATAAACCGGGATTTTGTTCCACAGCATAGGGAGTCTTTGGGTGATGAATCTATCCCTCCAGCACATCCTATTAATAACCGTGTCAAGGTTTAAGTCACCTGCCCTTGTGGCTCTGAGGGATCTAGATTTTTTGAGATGAAGCATGTTCATCAAATCTGGGTTTGACATGGCCTTGTATGTTAGGCATAGGTCACCTCTGTGTGTCAATCAGTCATATTTCCTGTTTGCCTATACGTCTGGGATCATCCCACTGATTTCTCAGGGGGACAGGGTGACAGGCAGCAGATATGGGCCACTTTACTGGACATTCTGGACATAGCTGCACAGTTGTGAGGTATGATTCTGTATACAGACTTCTGCTACTGCCAGGATTTGAACCATGGCTGTGTGTGCTAAAAATACAACAGTTGACTTCTCAATTGCATTTGCTATTTGGGTTTTGTTGTCAGCCTTTTCACTGTTTTCTGTCTATGTGTCTCTCAGTTGTACTAAATGACCTTTGGGGATTACACCAGTCATATACAGACATTTCTACACATTTTATTTATGTTGCACAGTGTGGGTAACAGTGCTTAATACAACAGTACTATTAAGTGATTGTAAATCGACATTACTATATGATACCAGAGTATACACATGAACTCCAGCAGTTAGACCTTTACTGTCAGGCTATTATGCTTTTATTTACATACAAACTATATGAGACTTTTCCTGCCATATTCCCTGGTGTATGCTGAACTTGCCTTAAACAATACAGGTTTTATACTGACAATTACCTTACTAATGCTTTTAGATTTATTTCCCACGACAGTACATGCAAGAGTATTACTGACCTGCCTCGTGTCGCAACCTCTCCTGGTGACAGCCATGGTCTTCCTGGTTCATGACCTGCTCACTTGCTGCTGTGAAGGATATAAGAAGAATATATAGCCATACCTATCAATAATATACATGAGCTGGCAATTATTACACATATAGTGGAGTGATACTTACACACAGCTGGGACAGCCCCTGTCGTCCTAGCCTCTTGGATCTACTGCTCCAAGAGGTCCCCCTTATGCCGCTTCAGGTCGGCATAGTGATGCCTGACCTGCTCACCAGTTCAGGGTATGCCAGTGGCACTGGTGAGGTCACAGGTGAGAAGGTTCCAGGCTTCTGCCTTATATTGGGAACCCTGGTACTGGCCCTGCAACAGTCTCTGCTCATGGTCTTTGACAAGGAGTCCTGCCATGACTCTGGGCCCATGGATGCCCCAGCACTGTGCCCAGAAGCACACCCTCTTTCTCCTTTCTGCCATGGTGCCAGCAAGGGGAAGCTACAATCAGTTATGAGATGTATTCCTGCCTGTTGGGATTAAGTAGGGCTCACTTCCTCCACTTTGCCATGATTGTTCGGTTTTGAAAAGGCTAAGCTATAGGCAAACCTGCTTACCTAAGGTTGGCATTGTTTAAAGGGCATTGTTTAAAGGGGTATACCACTGGGCACATTGAGTTAGCTGGCCTAAACATTGCTTACACCTCCTAAACTGGCCTGTGCAATGCTTAGCATTGCTTAAATTTGACTTTGCATTATATTTGCTTTTTGGCATGGATTTATTATTCATTATATCTTATATATATGTCTGGTATCCATGATTCATGTGTACGTACACTGTATGGGGGTCCTTGTGTTTAGTAGGGGACTTCAACACTCTATTACATTTACACCTCACACTTGGGTGTACTTCAGTACTCCAGTTCACATATTTCTGTTATGTAATGGGTTATAGAACATTTGACTGTATACTGATTCCTTTCACATGTTCAATTTGATTTTACTATAGTGAGGATTTGTTTGGTGATACCTCATTTGTATGTACTGCTGTGATGGCTTGGTGGTTAACTACGGTGACTCTAGTGTATAGGGTCCTGGGTTCAAGACCTGCAAGGGTGTTTCTTTTGTTGCTGGGCAGAACAAGGGCTATTTGATACAGAGTGATTAAGGCACTTTTAAGCAGTTGTAAGTGGGTTTGTGGAGGTTTGCACAAGGGTAAGCAATGTTAATCTCTGGTTAAAGGACAACCACACCCTCAGACTCGAAAAGCATGTTTATTTCATCATGGTTTGGTGCTTCCTACATTTTAACACCACTCTGGGACTATTTAGAGCTTTTTAGATATTTTAATATGCAATTTCTGACTCTGATCACATGGGGTCTGGCATCTTGAAATAATTCTGACTGTTTAGTATGCCTCTAAGTATCCCAGAATGCATTGTTTGTCTCCAAAAAATTGCATCAGATCTGCCACATTTTCCCTAAAGCTCCTGCATTCCACTGGTTTTACAGGCATTCACTGCTGTGTTATAGTCACCTACTTTTGGTTAAAATGTTATCCTTTTTCAATGACTACTTCAAACACAAGCAGTGCAAATGCCACAGAACATAACTGAAAAGTGCATTTCATTGCTCTTTCTTTTTAGAAATGCTAACTTGATTTCTTTTGTGAAGGCTGAAATTTAGTTCTTCAAGGTATCTCCCTCCCCCTTCACACCTACCTTCCCTAGCTGTCAAAGAGCTAAGGGTAATTTGACCCATTATCTGCATGTGAGTGACAGCTCACAGCAGGTAACCAGACTAGTGTACTGCTTTCTTGTCAGCCTTTCCTTCCTTACAGTGGGAGATTTTTTGTTGCACTCCTCCTGTTAAATTTAGAACCAAGCTCCATAGCACTGGGAATAATCACTGTTTTGCAAAGCATCAAACTCCCACTTATTTTTCCTTCCCTTTTCGTTAAACAACTAACAAATGATGCGCTATAAACACAAAATATTTCGCAGACTTGCATGACAGCACCCACATTCTTTTTTAAGTGGTAATTTAAGAAAATTAAGGTATTGCATACTTCTTGTAATCTGATGTAGTGGTGTCGGTTACTTGTGATAGACATCTGCTTCTTATGTAAAAGCATGCAAAGTCTATGCATGGTCATTACAAATTTATGCTCTTAGTTTTTGCAGCTGTTACTTTACTTCTGCCTGTACTTTGTAACATATTGGTAGGGCTCTTCAGAAAAGTGAGATTATAGTTTGACATTTTTGCTAGTTTAAGAGTGGGCTGGGCAAGGCAGCTCTGACATTACAATGTGGGAGGTCCACTGGCTCTTCTATACAGCATGCAAATCAGGCAGGGATTACATCACTTTGGGGGAGGAAACATCCCAGTAGCTAGAGCAAGAGCTCTGGCAGATGTGACATCATCATTTCAGTCAGCTAGAGGTTTTTCAACTTGGTTTTCAAAGTGAAAGTAAAACAATACAGAAAGATAGGAAGCCTAACAGGGAAAACAGTTGAGTGGATTAGTTTTTAAAGCTGCATGGCTAATTTTTCAAGGCTGTATCAACAAACAGGGACTAAAAGAGACAGCAGGTTGAGCAATCTGCTTTAATATCCTGTTGCCATCCTTTAAATATGCTTACAGAGAGTTAGCTTCAATATTGCTTAACCTGTGTGTGCATTGCTTACCTTCATGCAAACAGGCTTAAACCCACTTACTAGTGCTTAAATATGCTTACTACTGCTTAATATAGCTTATACTTGCTTACTAGTGCTTACTCCCACTTACAACTGCACTGATTTGTACAGTAATATCTAATGGTTCTTGGGAAGGTGGGGGATTTGGAAGCTGTATGGAGTTATCATTCATTACACATTTTACCTTCCATTTGTATCCATGATTCCTGTTTACATATACTTTATGGGGCACATGTGATTATCTGTGGAGTTTGCAACATTGTGACACTGACACCTCACATCTACATTTAATGCAATACTCCAGTTCACAAATATATGTTATTTAGTAGGTTATGCAACTAAAATATTGGTCATAACATGATTTGACATGGAAAATGCTGCAGGGGGATTCAAACCAGGAATGCCTGCTCGTAAGGAAAATGCTCTGCCCACTACACTATTGCTGCATTGCTGTATATCTTCCTTTTTATCCTCCTTAGCCATTTAAGCTGCATTAACTGTAGCTAAGCGATGGGCAAACCTGTGCACCTACAGTTAGCTTTAATCGGATTCATAAAAAAAAAAAATGGTATGTTTATTTTCTTTGTATTTACTATTGCTGTTGTACACTTAGGGGGGATGTGCCTGGGTGTATGCTGACACCTATGAGCGGTCTCACTCATTCTTTTGGCCTTTCTGCTGTTCTTCATTGCGGGGGCATGTATATTCTGAAAGCTCTGCACTCTTGCCCCCTGCACTCTTACACGTTCTGTGTAGGATTTGGAGTTTAGGCAGCGCGCCTTCATTAATATGCATGGCGCGATGCCGTCCTGCTCCTAAATGGCCACTTCCATGCAGGACTAAGCTAGTCCTGCACGGAAGATTAGTAAATTCAGGGGATTATATCTGCAGACTTGCATTCACACTTTTGTAAAACTAGAATTTACTATTAACATTCAATGAAACAATTCTCAAATTATCTATTATCTTTTTTCTTTTTTGTCTTTCACGAACTTATTTTTATATATTTCCTTTCTCTTTCTCTAACTCTATTGGCAATGGATTTTTTTCCTTTAACAACCACACCTTTCCCTTATTTTCTACTATAACTATCATACCTTCTTTTCAAAATGTCAATTAAGTATTTCATTTCCTTCTTCTCCTATCATAGTTTCATTATCAGCATTTTCTTTCCTCTTTAATCAACAACTTTCCCACTTCAATTTCTATCACTAACTATTGTATCACTTTCATATACTATACCTGTTTCATTAATATTCTGTACCTCTGTGCAGTCCATCCTCAAATGTACAGTCTTATTGCATTCTGAAGAAGCAGTTGTGCATGTTTTTAAGCATATGCCCTCTTTCCCCACATTGCGAACAACATTTTTTGTACAATTTTCTATTAAATGTCCTCCTTCCCCACAAAAAGGATATCTTTAGTTTCCCCCAATATTTAACAAATCCTCTTGCTCCTCTAGATAACTCATGGAACATGACCTACATTATCATTAATAATCTATAATTTCACAAAACATTCCAAAGTACCAGTCGATAAACCTATGTATAATTTTTTTAATGTCCATAACACTATCACAACAATTTCTCAAAAATAATTCAAGGGCACTTTGTGATACATTAGTTTGAAATTGAATGATACATCTTTTCTTGTTTAATTCCATTTGTGTTGTTATACAAAAATTATTCCAAAGATGTGCAGACTTTTTTCTTTAAACATTTTGCATAAACTTTAACAAACAATTTTAGTTTCAAAGATAATGTTACCAAGCATTTCTTTACCCCCAAAATAAAAGCTCTAATATTAGACACAGTTATTCTTAGTGGAAGTATTATATTGTCCCATAACTCATATCTATCAATAGCTTTCTCCATTTTAGAATGAATTCTTACTACATACTGCATTCTTTGCATGTGTTGAATTTCCACAGGTTTTTCATTCTGTGCAACTATTTTAGCATATAACGGTTTTGATTATAAATCATCCTTACTTACTGAAACATCCAACTGCTTTATTTTGTACTCAGTTTCTTCTACCTTTTGAATTTTGTCCACTATTTCACCGTGAGAAGTGATATTGTTGTCATCGCATTCTGTAACTGCAGCATATCCCATAGTACTCCATCCTGAAAGGTTCTAATTACTTTGCTATCATCTATCTCCTTCTCTGCAGCAACAGTATTATCAGTTCAAAGATTCTGTTGAAACAAAACCTCTGAATCAGCCTTATCCACCACTTTTCTCCTTCTCTCTCTTGTTTCTTCATCTACCATATTGAATGCCCACAATGTTACACCTAGACACACAGTACATCATGATGCATGCGTTCTTGCACCTGCCAAGATGAGTAAGAGAAGATTTATGCTGCTCTGCCCAAACTTCCTCTAGTATGACTACCATCTTTGGTCTCCTCAGAAAAGAGGTCATTAGACTTGTGGAACTGTCCTTGTCAGCAAAGCATAATTAGATAAATAATCGGTTTTGTCAGCTTTACAAATAGAATTGATAAAACAATTATGTACTGACTATAGTGATATTAAACAGGCAAGATAGTAACATTGACATGATAAGTGGATGATATGATATGATGGGTAGGTTACAGAGAATAAAGGTTGAAGGCAAAGACGTAATAACAGGGGTGGAAGTAAATAGGTCGAAAGGTTGCAGAGGTCAGTGGCATGAGCCAGGCAGGAATAGTGTTTATTTGAAAATGTTACCATTTAAGAAAAGCTAAATGACTGTATTTGTAATACACATACAACTAAGAGGTTTGAATGGAGGCTAAAGAGGACATTAAGGACAATAAAAGATCCAAAGCATCAGACTCTATCACAATACAAGTCCAGTTCATCAAAGATGGTTTTTAATTCATGCCTACATGTTATACCGTCAGAGATGTACCTTAGGGTATACAATCGCTGGTTCTGAAGCTTTCCTACATACAGAATAGTATACATCCCTTTTTTTATTATTATTTTTAAAGGGCAGTAACAAGTTTAAACACTGATAATATAAGTCCTCTGTAAGTGGTGGACCAAATAACAATATCATATGGAGGGCGAAAGGTTTGAAGTATAAGACACAACGTTGATTAGGATCGTGATGACAAGCAGCAAAGCAAGTTAATTTCATGTAGGTTTGCTAGGAAAGGACACATTTTGAAGAAGGAAATCAGGGCAGTTAAAAGCTATGCTTCCACCGTTCTGCAGCTTCTTCTTCTTCTTCTTTCTTTCCTTTGTCTCTCTAGGACATAACCGTCCTTATCTTTATACTTTGAACAATTTGTTTCTATTGTTAGTGTTCCCAGTTTCTTCAATTACCTTCCCACCCCTACTTCTACATGAATTCGTTTTAATTTTCCGCTCTTTTTCACTTGATTTTTTAAAACCATCCCAGGCATTAGTACAGTTACCTAAACATCTTGGCTCCTGTTGTTTGGTTTATGATTGTGTATAGTTTATTCCTTACTCTTTGCTATTCCCAGTTTACAATGTATGTTTGCAAACTATTCACCACTACATAATTAATATTTTTCATGTATGTTCTACTACCTGTACATTTCTTTTGTATTGATGATTTTCTATACATTTATCTTTGCTTACCTTATTCTCCCTTTTCCATCCTTTATGCTTCCTGGAGTCTTTTCTTGAAAGTACTTAAATGGAAAGGCAGTATATTTCTTTTGAGTATGTTTAGCTTACTTTATACATTTTTGTACTTAAAGAACACTGTATTGGATAAATTGAGTCAGTGACAATGTGCTATGAGTGAAAACGTATAAAACCTTTAAGGGACTTTTGCTTCCACTTAATTTCTACTAATATGTATATGTTTTATATACTTTATTTTTATTTATTCTTTGTTGACTGGGTTAATCCCATTAAGATCTATACATTTTATTTATTTTATTTCTATGTATTCTTTGTTGACTGGGTTAATCCCATTAAGATGTATACATTTTATTTATTTTATTTCTATGTATTCTTTGTTGACTGGGTTAATCCCATTAAGATGTATACATTTTATTTATTTTATTTCTATTTATTCTTTGTTGACTGGGTTAATCCCACTAAGATGTATGCATTTTATTTATTTTATTTCTATTTATTCTTTGTTGACTGGGTTAATCCCACTAAGATGTATGCATTTTATTTATTTTATTTCTATTTATTCTTTGTTGACTGGGTTAATCCCACTAAGATGTATGCATTTTATTTATTTTATTTCTATTTATTCTTTGTTGACTGGGTTAATCCCACTAAGCCAGTAGCCTTTTTTCAGGGGGGATCTAACGTATTTATAAAGCTATTTTTTTCTTTAGAATGGAATCAAATAAAACTGCTCCTTTACTTCTTCAAACACATCCTATGTCATCTTTATCCAGCCCCCTCCCCCACCAGTTACCAATTGCAGTATCCTGATCACCTTACTGCTCCTCTGTGACAAGTGCTTCTTGAGCAATGACATCAAACAGCAGTACAAACCTCATACCTCTCATCTGTCCAGACTTTTGCAAAATGTGCATATTTTTGCCTGATATTTTCAATCCCTTCTTCATAAAATTTGTAGCTTTCTGGCAAATCACTGAGGACTGACATCACTAAATAATAACATATATTTGAGTTTCACCCTTCATATCTTTCAGAAATGCATGCTATCACAAATCCTGTTATCATAGCAACTTTTAAAGTAATATTTAAAATCCATCTTTATTTTTGGGCCTTTGTCCCATCAATATTTTAGGCTTTGATCAGATTTCTTGCACTAAAATGTTGAGTGCTATGAAATCTCTGATCATCCCAAGCCTATGTTATCATACAAAGCTCTCTGCGTAGGACTTTTAGCAAAGGGAAATAGTGATCTCATTATTAAAACATTTTCAAGAATTGTTGATTCAGATATTTGTACATTAGAGAAACTATTACATCTTCTCTTACCTTTTATCATGTAGAATCAGAACCCTGCCTGAAGAACGAAAGATTTACATATTCACTATCTGATATGTGTAACATACATTCATAATATGCAATATCCCCCCTCAAATAACTAAAAATTTGATCCTAAGATTTAAAATGGAGATGTGCCTGAAATATTTGTTTTAGGAGTGACAAGCCCTTTTACTTCTGATGCAGAATTCGATTATCACAAATTCATTTTCTTAGTTTACCTTTAAATTTTTGAGAGCTCAACACCATATAATAGGTCTGTGAAAAAAATATTTTTTTCACTACATTATTTTCATATATTCAGAGAGAGAGAGAGCAGATGCAGTATTATACCATCACCAATTCCTTTTACCATAATGCAGCATTAAAGTAGTTCCCCATGGGCACTCAGATGTCACATAAATGTAGTGCCAGCACTGGGCATATTGCTGTCTTATTTCTTGAAATGCACACTGTTCAAACCATCCCCCCTCCCTTGTTTACCCTGACGTATTATTGATCAGAGTCCAGCATTTGCTTTGGCTCCTCTCCTTGCACTTTCAGTTCATTCTTTTTTTTTTTTTTTGCAACCAGCGTAGTGCAATAAATTCCAACAAGTTAATTTAATTTACAGCCTTTCAATGAAGAATTATTGGAATAAAGGTAACATATCAGAAATAATATAATGTGCTGGTAACAAAATCAGACATCATAATAAGTAAAAGAACAATATAAATAATTATGAATCCAGCATGCATTTTAAATGTATATACTTGTGATGTCTTTTGTGGCAAGAAAAGGTACATGCTGCTTACAACACACAGCACTCAACAAAGTCTTGTAGTGCAGTTTTAACTACAACAGCAAAACAAGTCAGTTATTTTAAAAAAGGAACAGAAGAGTTAACTTAACTGAACTGATTCATCAGACTGAATAAAAAATGTCCCTGTGATTATTGTCAGTGATTTTTTGAGGAGGGCTTAATAATATTAGTAGAGGTTGGTATCCACTGAAGGATTTTTATGGTATTTTAATACCTGCAAAACTTTTTCATTTTACTAATTATTAAAAAATTTGTACAGTTTCGATACAGGGATACTTTATATTGTGTAACTAACTAATTGTGTCAGAATTTTGTAATGATTTTAACAAGAAACTCAAACTGCTTTTTATTACTGACAAGTGCTATGTCTCTTTAACATCATCCAAAACTACTAGCATTATGTATAATGCTTGAGCAACAAGAAACTGTACTGTCTTAGCTGTTAAATTACAGCTGTTTGCTAAATAGAAAAATCTGCAATAGATGGCTACTGTATCTGATATGTAGCTTCACTGCTATTTTGTACTTTGACAATATTATGTTTTATGTGGTGAATGCCGCAGAATATATAGATAATGTTGATTGACAGCAGTAATTATCTGTCTAAACTGCAGTTCGTTTTAAATGTTATGTCCACCATTTACTATTTTTAATTTTATTCTGTAAAAATTGATCTAGATGCTGATAACAATAACTGACAGCAATAATCCATTATCCAGTCTGAAATTAATCTAGTGTCCATCTGTACATTGCTTCTGTTTCTATCCTTACTTAATATAAGCTAAATTAATTCTCCTGATAATAATAACTGTCTGAAACAATTCCATGCCCTATGTGCAATGCAATTAAAATGTTCTGTCCATCATTTACTATCTCAAAGATAAGTCACTGTAAGAAGAATACCAATAATTTTCACTGTAGGATACTACACTGTAGTTCCCAAATGTCTCTTACCTTCTGCCCTGTTAAAATTGTTTTCATGTCCATACTTCTTACATCTGCAAATCTCTGAAAAGAATTTGATTTCTGATTTTTCCCTGCATTAATTTTGCTGGTCAGTCCTTCAATACATTAGCTTCAGGATTTTTTTTCCTTGGTCGCTAGGTCCCCCTACTCATCTTTCCAGTTGCCTTCCCATATACCCCTTGCGTGAACTCCACATATTTCATCTTATCTGTATCCAAAATGTATTCTTACCCAGTCAAAATGTTACTTTTTAGAACTGACTAAATCCAGTGTTACAAATTCTTCTCCATTGGTCCTACCTGATCTACAGTATATACCCCCCCCCAAAGTTTTACTTTATCTTTCCTTTATTGACCATATTAGTCCCACCAGGCTAATAGCCTCTTTCAACTGGAGACCTGAGGTGGTATAAACACTATTAGAAGAAATTTAGCCAGGGCATTGGGAACTTCCCCTAATATAGGTGCCTAAGGATCTTTTCCATACACCTAACCTACCCCCAAGTCAAGCAGATGGGACTGCGGTTTATCATCTCATCCAAAGAACAATACACACAAGAGCACAGCCACTCCCACCCCCTTATGCTGCACTGCAGTGTCAGCAATTGATCTACCTGGTGTGGGGATATAACCCATAGCATTCTGCACCAAAGGTGAGTGTGCTATCTGTTGCACCACTGACAATGCAAAATAAAAAACAACTTCCCATAGGATTAGTCCTGCAGGCTAAATAACCTGACATTTCTACCTCTATGCATGCACATCCAAGCTCAGTTACTTCTATTTTTCTCAAACAAAACATGTACTTCTCCTCACAGAGACATTTTGTAAGCCTTCCTCTCACTGTCCTGACTGTACATCCATGCTCCTTTTCTCTCCACAGCATTATGTATCATTTCATGATCAGGGTTATCCAAAAACAAGTATAGGTACCACTTTGACCTTACTCTGTGTACTTTAAGAAGCTCATGAATGCCGGAAGACATATTTTTAGCAAATAAACCAAAACCAAAATAGGCTCACACAGTGAATCCCCGAAGAAAATGCCAAACCTTCCAGAAATTAGACAAACTGACAGACCGTAAAATAAATGGCAAAATTTTAAATTAGTTGAATTTATTAATAATATAATAACAATAAAATCATAAATTGGTTAAGAGCTTTCATCCATTTTACATTTAGGACTTCTTCAGAACTGTTAACACAATTACTTTGATTGTTTAAATACAAAAATTCACTGACACTTTGGTGGATGACACCCCCCCCCCCTCACCTATAGTATATATTCTGTCACGCTGCCATCTGCAGAAAATCTTATCAAACCATAAATAAGTGCACAGGTAATGTTTCTCAGAGATTACACTGATGGGTCCACACTGGCTATCCCTGACAAAGATACAACCATAGGTATTAAAGACTTCCACAAAACAATTGCACTTCCAGAGTAATTTAATAGGCAATAATCTCAGTCACCTCCCCTTAGTTTCAAAGCAAGCAGTTTCTGTTGACAACTATCCACTGTTTAGAGTGCAGACGAATCACTTCTAGAGATCCTTCAGATTTTCAGGTATGGACCAGTTCAAATTTAAAGAGTATAAATGAATTAAAAGAGCTTCAGTTGATAATGCCTTAACAACAACTTTTAACTAACAAAATTTTTATTTTTCAATTTCTCCTTTTAATTATGTTTCTAGACATCACTGTACATTTGCAAAAACACATTCAGAAGCCCTGTTTGCCAGGGCTTTGTCCTACACCTGAATGTCTATGAATACAGTAACCATAACCTGTCATAAATGAAAAGGTTTCAGTGTCCCTCATGCTTCCTGAAATGGGGAGAACATCCACTCATGCTATTGAACCCTCCAAAACTGCTTTCCAGCCATTATAAAAGAGTCAGCCTTATACCCACTGGCCATAAATACCTTACTTACCCTTCATTGATAGAGTAGGGCATCATGGTGACTCACTGGTAAGCACTTTTTCCCTACATGCCAGGTTCTGGGGTTCTGTCCAGATCTCTGGCCACAGTTTGTGTAGAGTTTTCAGGTTTGTTTCCTGTCTGTGTGGGTTTAGGTATTTTGATTTCTTCTATCTTCTCAAAACAATACAAGCTGACTAGCTACACTAATTGTCCATTTACATACTGTACACACCTTCTGTCCTTGTGGGCATGGCCTGTTCTCAAAATGTTACAAGAGTGGACAGTTCATTGCCCTGTTTAAAAAAGTAATCTTAAAACCTTTTGGAAAAGAATAAATTATATGTTCAGTTGCCATAAAAAAATCATCACATCGCATTAAATCTGAATACATTACTTTTTTTTAAAAACAGGCAGAACCATATAGAAATGAATCTGTGGCCTGATTCTGTGTTGTAGGTGTTGCACGTTTTACAAAAACTGCCATTCTTAGTTGTCTATGTAGTGTTTATCCACTAATTAACAGCTCAACAGGAATGCTATAGGACCTGCAGTTTCACTCTATATTTTTTAAAATGGCATTAAATCTCAAGAGATTAGGTTTCCACCTGACACAATTATACTGCACCCAAATATAATGCACTCCTGAAGCTATCCTCTTTAACTATTAGTGGTCTATCTGATTTCAACTTTATCTCCACCTCACTACCACTCAAACTCCCAAACAGCAGTTTTGCATCATAGTGTTGAGCAGCATTTGATGGAGTGCTTCAATTCTATCCTTCCAAAATTCATCTTTTCTGGCATTGCAGTTTGATTATAGCCTGCCCCAATGTCCATTCCCTCATTAATTCAGTTGTACAACCAGTCACTGAGTAAACGGTACTGTTAGGATGTGGTGTGCAGTTAAACTCTTTTCATTTTTAAACATACAAAAGAATAAAGTGCAAACCACACAGCACTGTTAAAGATGATGTTAGTGCCTGTACTCCAGTTTCTACGAAGTGCAACTCATGAGCTGGGAGAGCTGATGCCTGGTGCACTTTCTGCTAGCCAAGGAAGATCTGTGTCTGTCAGTCTGATTACAGCCACAGTCAGTGTTTCATCACTTGTCTTCATCCTATTAACCTGCATGCCTCTCAACCTCTCAGCTTCAAAATTATAGCAAGGGCAATCAAAAAGCATAGCAGAACATAAAATGTGATTATGAATAAATTCATGCAACTGGAACAATGGGACATAGTACAAGAATTTGCCCAGGGGAGCACAACTTATAAAATAGGAGTATATTCATGTTAATAGGTGCTAATCTAGATAGTGAAACAGAAATATGTGTTATGAGGTGTACGTGTGTGCTTGTATACACACACACACACACACACACACACACACACACACACACACACACACACACACACACACACACACACACACACACACACACACATCCACACTTAGATCTCTCAGAACCAGTCATACCTTCTTGTGAACCCTGAAAACTAAATAAAGCCAAGTGACTCTGACAAAACTGTCACCTCTCCTAGCTATGCCATTACTACACAAGATAGAGAAACAGGCTTAAGAAGTATAATCTTATTGAATAAAGATAATATAACATGCTTTCCCTCCTCAAAACAAATGGTGGTATCAGGCCATGATTTCTAAGGTTACCTTTCTACACCTGCATGTAGAGACCCACAAGACCTCAAACATCTGCTTGAAGCCTACACAATGAACCATGGACACTGTTTTAAGAAGACCTAGTTGACCCTGCCTGACCTGGTTTATCAAACGCAGTTGTTGTAAGGGTGAAATCTGAGAGACAAGAATCCTTAGTCATGAATACTAGACCTTACTTGACCTAGATTGTAAGTTCAGCTGTCCGGGAGGGCAGACATGAGATAGAAAAGTTCTTAGTCATGAGTTCATGAATGATTCCAGTGAAGTTGCTCACCATATTCTGTCTCATGATTTGATGGACTGCAGTCTCAGATTCCATCAATAATAAGCCTGCTATGGACAGCTGCCCAAGCTGCAGGTGGCACTTACACCCAGGAACGCACAATAAGTTGTTGGTAGAGGTGTACCTCCTTTAGCGACCTTGAAGATGAATAGCTTCATAGGTTCATAGGTAGGTACTAGGCTATCGGCCTGAGGGCCTATGTAAGCCTAGCCAAAGAGGTTCCCTGGCTTACACCACCCAAGAAAGTTATTTTCCTGGGCCACTGTCGAGCAGAGACACAAACGTGATCCCCAGGGTGTATTTCCTATTTCTGATCCACTCATCAAGATTTTTCTTGAAGAGTGCTAATGAAGAACTTTGCTTGACATAGATGGGTAGCCTGTTCCAGAGTATGGGACGTCTCTGGGACAGGAATCTATCCATCCAGCATGTCCTGTTTATTGTGATGACAAGGTTTAGGCCCCTAGAGTGTACAGCTCGGAGGGATTGGGATTTCTTTAGGTGTAATATGTCCAACAGCTCTGGGTTTGACATAGCTTTATATGTTAGGCAGAGATCACCTCAGAGTAGGTGATATGCTATGGAGTAAAGCTGGAGTTTTTTAAGATGGTCAGTGTAGGGCATCTGTTTGAGGCCAGTAATCTTCTTTGTGAGGTACTTCTGTGACCTTTCCAGCTGCTGCAGATGTCTTGTGAGGTACATACCAAAAGGGGCATTGTACTCTATAATGGGTCTAATGAGTGTCGAGTAGAGGGGGAACGATGACCTCTTTTTTCCTAGATGAGAACCCTTTTATGATGAGGTGTGCCACGTAGAAGGACTTCCTGACTACTGTGGTGATGTGACTATCAAAGGACAGACTACTGTCCACCTGGGTCCCAAGGTCTCTTATCACACATTCGGTGTTAAGTAGACTGCTGTCTATGTAGTAGTTCATGGGTACAGAGTTTTTACCAAAGGGGATGAGAATGCACTTTTTGGCATTGTGTTTGAGGCCATGGCACTGACACCAGGCATCTATCTCAGTGAGGCCCTTCTGTAGGATTTCCACATCATTTGGGGACTCGACTATGGCTCCTAGTTTGCAGTCATCTGTGAACTTCGTTAGCCAGAGGCCTTCTGTGTTAGCCTGTATTTCAGAGAAGTATATGCCAAACAGGAGAGGTCCCAGGACTGAACCCTGTGGTACTCCACTTGTCACTGATTTGAGGTCAGATTTGGAGTGTGCAACCTTTACAGTGTGGGTTCTGTGAGTGAGCCAGTTGGCAACCCATCTTGTGATTTAGGGATTTATACCTAGTTTAGTGAGTTTAGTAATATGAAGTCAAGCTCTTGTTACTTGAGAGAAAAAGCCAAAACATACAGAGATGAGAGGGTATCTCAATTTACCTCCAAGCAGGTATCTGTTCTTCAGGATTCTAGCCATTAGGAAGGTTTGGAGTGCTGCACTAGATTTTCTGTGGATCTCAATGTTGCATAAGTCCAATTACTATCATGTTGGTAGTGGGAAAGGCCAAAAGCTTCTCCTTCTACATCTACCAGTGGTCAGTTTGAATGGCTGTCACTTATGGCATTGCTTCATGCAATGACCTTCACAAAGGCAGTACAGACAATGCTTGCATAAGTTGCCTTTATCCAAAGTTTACCTAACACTTCACAGGTTTTAGTGCAGTATGCATAGAACAAATTTAGTGCTTCATGATGTATGTCTGGAGTGAGATATGGACTGTTTTAATGGCTTACAAGAACTGCTGGGCTCAGGGGCTTGATTTGCTCCCTTATGATGTCATGGTGCATATACCACTGTAGGGATCGAGCTGTGCTGTGTATGGGAAGCTCGGATAAAAATGTGACACTCAAGAAGGATGTTCCACAGTATTAGACCAGTGCATTTGTGCAGTGGCCAATGTAGTAAGGTTGCCTATCCTGCAACATTATGATCCTTACTGTAGTAGCTTGAAGCAGAGTCCGACTATGTGTCAATCTTCTGCAGTCATGTTTGTGACTCTAACAGTGGTGGTTTCAGCAGAACGAAATCATTCATTGTGTGGATTGCAGCTATGTGTGATGCCTTCTGAAGACACAGCAGCTCAACCCTTACCAGGGCCTAAAGTAACCCTGTGTTTATGTCCACCTCTGGACACTACAACAGTTGAAGTATATGTGATGTTAGCACCTTCAATGCAATGCAGATGAAGCATAAGTCCTCCCCGCATGTGAAACAATGTGCACAAGTGAGTCCTACATAGCACCAATGGTGACTAAAAGTGCACCAGACCTATCTGAAATATAAAGTACCTAGAGTGATCATGCCAGTTAATCAGAACAGACAACTGGCTACCATAGATACACTATATGAAGTACCAAATATATGCACTTAAAATCTTATCTGTGGAAATGCATGGCAGGATGTTGATGTCTCTATAGGAAGGTTTGTGGCACATAGGCACTGGATAACAAAAATATGTGTACATTTGGTATACTATAAATATATAAAGGCATAAGCATATGTTGCAGCATATATATCATGCACATTCTCATTCACAGCTGCCACACTAACACCAATGTTGCTGCCATTAGGTATTGTCCTTCTCATGTTTTTACCACCCACCCCTTCCCCACAATCTTTACAAGTACAGGTAAGGAGATTTTTTTTTATACCTGTAAACATAACAACAGCTAGCAACATGCAAAGTGATTAGTGGCAGCTAGTGGCATGAAATATGATTAGTGGCAGCTAGTGGCATGAAATATGATTAGTGGCAGCTAGTGGCATGAAATATGATTAGTGGCAGCTAGTGATGCACTGACATGCACTGAATTCTGCGGATAGGCATATCATGAAAACTCAGTATGCAAGATAGGAGATAGTATAGTCTATTGCAGTATACTCAGAAGTGTGACATATATTCAGGGATGTTTAGTAGCAGATCTGCTGTAATATCGTCAGTATAATGCATATATATACCAGGATCAAAGAGTCACTATTTGCTCTATCTATAGCTTCCTGATCCAGAATAGAAAGTGAGGGCAGGCTTGCCACTGTCTTACACAGCAGCACATTACAATTATTTAATGAAACTCCTCTGAGCAGACTATCTCTGGACAGCATTGTGCATGGTTGTCATAGAGTGATAGTAACAAAATTTCAATGGTCCATGAGCTACAAAGCTTGGCACATACAGCCATCTTCTGTCTCTCTTGCTGTCATTTGGGAACATCAATGGCCACATGCTTGAGGTCACTAACAGGATGCCATACAGCTTGTCTGCACAAGACACCTATTTCTGTTACATATGGAACAGCATGGATTTGACAAAGAGATATGCTGCCTTTTAAACCTCACTTCATCTTGCAGAACTAACAGCAGCACATGATGAAGGGCTGACAGACCATACTGCTTATTGCGATATCACTAAGACATTCAACACTAGTCTACATACTGTACATACATATTTGTACTTTATCCTCTTTAATTACACCACTCTCCCTTTCACTTCCACCATCCAATCAGGGCCGTTTACCCAACCTCAACTCACAACCCTCCCCTCTTTTTCTGCTACACATCAATTAGTCTCAACCCTACAAATAATCTCAGATTCCCCTCTCCTCAAACTCCACTCATCATCACTCATCATGTCTGACTTTATCTAGGCATCCCACTCCTTATTCTGCTTGCACAACTCTCTTCTTACCACATCCCCCTATATTTCTCACCTACCTCTCCTACTCTTTCCTACTGTCTCTGTGACCATAGCATTACCTACTCCTACATCTCACAGTCACTCTTTACAACCTTCCATTTTCACCTATACAAGATGAAAACTCTCTGACTTTAACACACCTGATAAACTAAAACTACTCCTCTACAGCCTAACCCCACACTACCCACACCTCCACACACCCTCCATTATATCTCTCCTCCTAGCCGGAGACATACACCCCAGCCCAGGACCTACCCCCCCCCTCACTCAACCTTAGTGATCACCCCTCACCACCACTTCCTCCACCAAATGTTCACCCCTCCCCATCCCTTCCTCCACCAAATGTTCACCCCTCCCCATCCCTTCCTCCACCAAACACACCCCTTCCTACTCTAGAGTACTCCACTCACAAAACCCTAAACCTTTTCTCACTCAACATATAAAGCCTTCCCAACAAAACCACTTTCTTACACTCCTGGATAGTACAACACTCTCCTCATATTCTAACTTTAGCTGAAACTTTCCTAAAACCACACATAGATAATAATGAAATCTTACCCCCAGGCTACAACATATTCTGATTAGATAGACAAGCAAGAAAAGGTGTTGGGGTCACAGTCCTCTATTCTGATCTACTTAATCGCTTCCCTTTACCTGCACCACTCTTTCACCCTGCTGAACTACTTGTACTAAATTGTCACCTGAACTCCCACAAAAAGTTTGATATAGCCTCAGTTTACATCCCACCAGGAAACAACACTCCATGTCCTTGAAAATATACTTTCATGGCTGACAGACAACATTTCCTATGGAACTATCATTCTGGGAGATGTTACATTGACTGGGCAAAACTAATGTCCAACACCCACAATATGAGTATTAATCTTCATAGTTTTAAACAACTCATTACATCCACCACTCATATTAATAAAACTGCTGGTACCAGTTCTATCCTTGACCGCGTATTTACTACAGACCCTGTTCTGTACCCCAACCCCTGCACCCTGCCTGACTCTCTTAGTGATCACCTACTTATCCACACCCAAAGACACCCTAGTCAATACCCAGATCCCACACATACAGAGACTGCTGTAAAATATCCTCATTTGACTCTGATTCCTTTTAACTCTATACTTTCATCCATTAACTGGTCCTTTCTCCAATACCCTCCCCTTAATGAAACCATAGAAATATTTAACCAGATCTTCCTCGACATCCTAGACTCATTTGCTTGCCAAAGAAAAATTAGGATAAAAGCCTCCTTGGCTATCAAAAGAAACATGTTTCCTCATGCATAAAAGGGATAGTATTTGGAAAACCTTTTAAAAAAACAAATCCCCAACCATATTACAAAGCTATAAGGAAATCAGAAACCTAACAAAAAAGCACATGTATCAAGATAAGAAAAACTTCTACAATACTGCACAATCCAGTCACCACTCCAGTCCCAAAAAATTCTGGTCTACCTTTAACAATATCCTACACCCTGGCAACCCCTAAACCCCAAACTCCTTCATTAATAGCACTCCACTACAGATTGCTACCATGCTCAATAATCACATCATAGACACCATCCACAAACTAACTCACTCTGACCATAACTCCAGCCCTCCCAACTCTTCCCCCTCGTCTGTCTTCTGTAACAAGACCCCTTTCTGTCTTAAACCTGTTCCCACCTCCTTCATCAAATCTTTTCTTTGTAAATTTAAAACTTGCGCCTCTCTTTCTCAAGCTTGCTGCTGATTCCATAGCATTTCCCATCTCTATTCAAATAAATCAGTCTGTTCAAGAAAGCACTGTTCTAACATATGGAAAGCCTTCTATACTATTTTTCTGTGCAAAGGCGGTGACTCCACAGACCCTTCTAACTATCGACCTATAGTCATCCTTTCACCTCTTTCTAAAATTCTGAAAAAATGTATCCACTTTCAACTCCTTAAATACCTTATACACGACAACCTCATAACTCCTTCTCAACATGGTTTCAGGCCTAACCACAGTACTGCTACAGCCCTATTATCTTTTACTCATACAGTTTCTGAGGTCAGAGATAATAACCAACTTCTATCCTGTCTCTTCCTTGATCTTTCCAAAGCTTTCGATACAGTGTCTCACACAAGACTAACTGAACTCAACCTCTCTCCTGCCACCATACAGTGGTTCTCCAGCTACCTTTCTAACAGATTACAATCTGTCAGATGGCTCACTTCCTGCTTCCCTTTCTTGCCTGTAAAAACTGTGGTCCCTCAGAGTTCTATCCTTGGCCTCTTTCTATTCAATATCTTTACTAACAATCTCTACTCCGCTTGCAACCACTCTACTCTCATCCAATACACAAATGACCCCACCCTCATCACCCCCTCTAATAACATATCCCATCTCCTTTCCCATACTCAAAACACATTTAATTCCATTGAAAAATGGCTTAATGAAACCCAGATTATCCTAAGCTTTAAAAAAAAAACAAACTCCTACTCTTCCTACGTAAATCACTCTCTGACCACAAGTCTTCCTTTTCCATCTCCTCACTAGATAACACCATCATCACAGCTGACCCTCAAACAAAACTCCTCGACACTATAATAGATGACCAGCTTAAATATGACCAGAATATTCACCAATGTATCAAAGAGATCCATCAAAAATTAGGATTAATGTATTGTAACAAAAAAGTCCTTACCCCAGAAGCTAAACTATCCCTAGCTAGAGCATTCCTACTACCTGGCCTCCTTTATGCTGGTTCCATACTCATAAACCTGCATTCTACATTAATCGCACAACTAGAACAAACCTATAATAAAAGCGCCAGATTTGCAACAAACCAGCCCCACATATCTCACCATTGCATAGCATTAAAAC
The DNA here is from genome assembly GCF_019279795.1 of Protopterus annectens. NCBI lineage: Eukaryota > Metazoa > Chordata > Ceratodontiformes > Protopteridae > Protopterus > Protopterus annectens. Next base: position 1,659,186,760 of record NC_056729.1, read on the forward strand.
AATTGCAATGGCCTGAATTCCCTCAAGAACTCCTTCTAGCACAACTACAAATCACCCACACCATCCTGTACAAACCTACTGCTTGTCTCTCCCTCTCTTCTCATCTCCTTCTACACCCTCACCAGATCACTTAGAAGCTCGGAGCAACAACTCCTTCACATACATAAACCCAACAGAAACATAGGTAAACTTCTCTACAACTACAATGTGTCTTTAGCCTGGAATAAACTTCCAAACTCCATTAGAATCACCTCAAACACTACTCTATTCAAAAAGCAAGTAAAACTCTACCTCCTAAGCTCAAGGATCTGTCCTTGCCAGGATCCTACCTAACCACTTCCATCATTCCAACCTTACCTCATAACATTTTTATCTCCCTCTATGATCAACATCATAGCTACTTGCCCCTTCCGACCCCCTGTATTCTGCAGTTTCTCTATACCTATAATATATTATCTCTTCATCCACTGCCTCATCTTTCTATTAAACAATATGACTGTGTACATATGTATTTTATTCTATGTACCTAACTTGTATATTACCTGATATTTTACAGATAATCTCAGAAGTCATCAACTTATTCAAATTCTATTGCTGCTTTTACCAGACAGTCAGCTATAAATTATTTCACATTGTCTGTGATGCCACTTCCTGTAAGTTGTATTCTCTCTTGTAACTGCATGTGTTGTCATTTCACTTTTTGTTTTTGTATTACCGCCTTGATGTAATTTTTTTCTGTCTAACTACTAACTATAACAGCATTATATTTTACTTCCAGTTTTATTTATTTATTGTTTAAATACTCTGGAGCTTTTCTTCTTTGGTCTCCACTGAAAATAGGCCTCTGGCCCAGTTGGACCAACCCGGTTAACAAATGTCAAATAAATAAATAAAACAAATACATATTTACATTTATATACTAAAGGTTTCAAACTGTGTAAAACTGTGAAAAGAAGCTAAAAGTTCTCTAATATCATCTGAAAATTAGAGTAAAAATTATGTCAATGTCAATAAATACAGTATCATGAGACTTGACAAACAAAGGAGATACATATACTGTTTACAAAACTAAATGGGTTTGTAGTTGGTAAGTAATAAGTAATTAGTCTGCAGACCACTGCAAGCCTAGCTAAATAATTTTATTCAGTAGTTCCCTAAATATGATTTCTGCGCTGTCGATCTTCTGGGGCTCGCGATTTCCCTGTCGATGTTCCGGCGTGTCGTTGAAGTGAGGTAGAACCGATATTTTACAGATAATCTCAGAGGTCATCAACTTATTCAAATTCTATTGCTGTTTTTACCAGACAGTCAGCTATAAATTATTTCACATTGTCTATGATGCCACTTCCTGTAAATTGTATTCTCTCTTGTAACTGCATGTGTTGTCATTTCACTTTTTGTTTTTGTATTACCTCCTTGATGTAATTTTTTCTGTCTAACTACTAACTATAACAGCATTATATTTTATTTCCAGTTTTATTTATTTATTGTTTAAATACTCTGGAGCTTTTCTTCTTCGGTCTCCACTGAAAATGGGCCTCTGGCCCAGTTGGACAAAACCGGTTAACAAATGTCAAATAAATAAATAAATAAAACAAATACATATTTATATTTATATACTAAAGGTTTCAAACTGTGTAAAACTGTGAAAAGAAGCTAAAGTTCTCTAATATCATCTGAAAATTAGAGTAAAAATGATGTCAATGTCAATAAATACAGCATCATGAGACTTGACAAACAAAGGAGATACATATACTGTTTGCAAAACTAAATGGGTTTGTAGTTGGTAAGTGATAAGTAATTAGTCTGCAGACCACTGCAAGCCTAGCTAAATAATTCTATTCAGTAGTTCCCTAAATATGATTTACCAGGGAAGAATTTAAGGCTTCCCATCCAATTATCTAGGTTTACCTTGGAGGTAGCAAGGGTGCTTGACATGTAGTGGAAGCTTGTTCCAGTGGCATACCTCTCAACCTCTTAGTGCAAGAAATCTGGATAAAGCCTGACAGAATTGGGTGGACAAAGGCCCAAAAATAAGGAAAGTTTTTAACAAGTGTTCCTATAAGCTTAGAAAGCTCCTAGTGTAACAAGGTGTGTGTTAACATACATTTTCTGAAGGGTTTGAAGTCTGAAACTCAAAATGTATGTCATTATTTGGTGACTTCATTCCTCAGATCATTCCAGTGAATTGCCAGAAAACCACAAATTTTCTGACAAACAGACCAAAACTGAGGCAAAAATCTGGACATTCTGCAAAAATCTGGACAGTTGAGAGGTATTTCCAGAGATGAGGGATATGCTGGGCTATGAATCAAAGTGTCTTATTTATCTGTTGATGATTTAGTTCCTTTAAATGGGCATTTGAGTAGCATTTTCAAAGCAATAGAGGCTCAAAGAGGGTGTGGTCTTTCATGGCTTGAAAGCCTAGGCAAAGATCTTCATAGAGCATTCTATAAAAGCCTAGCTAGCATGCCCAGATAATTAAGATTTTGTGGCCATTAATTTTTTTTTTGTTACGAATCTCTGAAGTCTCTAGAGTTGAGTGGTATGCTTGGAACAACTACATGATAACCATTGTTAGTAATGATACATGAGTAAAGAGAAATTAAGACTTCTTTGGCTCTAATGGAAATGTCATTGGAAATTAGATGTGCCAGATAGAAGGCTTTCCAAACTACTGTGGAGACATGCTGGTCAAATGATAAGGAATTATCAACGAGTGCCTAGACATTGTCTGATAGCGTGATATGCCACCTATATGGCCTGTGAAAATATTTTGTTTACCAAAGTAAACTTTGCTACATTTCTCTACATCTACGTTGAAACCATTGTCCTTGCACCAACTGTTAACATAGTCTAACCCATGCTGGAGCAATTGTGAATCAGTGGGAAATCAAATAACAACATCCAATTTACAGCTGTCTACAAACTTAGATAACCATAGACCAGGAATGGTGGGGTAGTGGTCTGAGAAAAAGATGTCAAAATAAGAGAGATACAGCCTAACAATGTGCCCTGTGGTACACCACTGGTAACTTTATTTGCTTTCCAAAGCGGCACCTAGAAATCTACCCACATATGTTCTGTCAGACAACCAGTTAGTTATCCACTTAACAGCATTATGGTTCACATTCAGATTTACAAGTCTGCAATAATGCCTGCATGGGAAATAGTGTCAAAGGCCTTGGCCAGGTCTGGATTTGCCGTATATACTTCATAACCACTATCTATGCTTCTGTTACTTTTCAAAAAAAATAATGAAAGTTAAAGAGGCAAGATCCCAAATGATGATGGTTTGGGGCTAAGAGAGTTTCATTATTTAGATAAATGATATATGAGATAAAATGCTCAACTGCTTTGCAAATGAGGCTAGTGAGGCTAATAAGTCTACAGTTACCAGGGACTGTGGATGGGTCACCTTTGTACAAAGGCATTACAATGGCTGTTTTTCAGGCTTTGGGAATGTAGCTAGTGGAAAGACAAAAATTAATGAGGATAATTCAAGGTAGAAAAAGGTCATATTCGGCACTGATAATCAGCATGGATGGGGTGTTCCTAGCTTTTGAGATGGCTGAAATATCTTGCTACATAGTAATAAAAGGGGGTGGTTGGGGTTGTGGAATAGTTATATATGTGGGGAGTGTAAAATGTGCAATAAATTGTCATCTAGGATAAAAGCTACTTCTTTTGGGTCAGGGTCTGCAATATTATGGTGGACTAGTTCTGAGCATTGTCGAGTGTAAGTTCTTAACTTCCTGAAGTAATTAATGAAAGATTTATAGTTATTTTTGGTTTTATTAGCTATTTAAGTTCACATTCAGCTTTGAGCTTCCTAATGTTTTCCATAAGGTTCTTACTTGTTTGCTTAAGTGTACTGTTATGGGAGATTAAATTAGACATCCTATAAGCATTTAGCAATTTCTTATATAATTTATTTATGTGGGTATTCCAGAATAGGGGTTCGCTATTACTTTTCTCATTATATTCAGTGCGGATACATATTGTCTTATCAGTACTTTTTAAGTGGCGATAGCGGTACAGGCAGCAGCTTTGGCAATTTGATCCAAAGGAGGAGAACTCCAGCAGAATTTATTTAGGTCATTATGTAACTGTAGAAGGTTTGTTTTCGAGAAGTGCCTAAACACAAAGGTATTTACAGGGAAGTGCCACCATTTTAAAAGAAAAAGGACACTAACTTATGGATTTATTTAACATTTGTTTACCAGGAAAGCTCATTCTCAGTGGAGACCTGGGAAAAATGCTCCAGACGTATGTCTTTGGATTGTGGAATAGTTCTAAGTTTGTATAAGTTATAAATTTAAAAAGGCTGGATGATACATATAGAGATGTGCAAAAAGTGTGTATACTTCTGAAGACTAGATCAAGGATATTGGGGTCCCTAGTAGGATGGTTAGCTATCTGAAAATACAGTTAGGATTTATAATGTTAGGAAAGCATAGTATATGCTGACCATTGGAAAGGTATGTCAACCACTTTATTGATGGATAGTTCAAGTCTCCCACTCGATAGGCATTGGGTTTCAATAGAGATTTTGGCTAATGTTTTAAGCTCGGCATTATGCTGAGAAGGGGACATAGAGGGTGTTCTACAATTAGTTCTGACATAGTCCTTAGTCTTGTTTATGGCAATTTGAACATTTAGTCAACCAAATGTGGTGTCCTGAGGAATCTGTCAGGAAGTGATGATATCTCTGACAAATACTGATACACCCGCACAGTGTGCAGTCTGAGAACAGAGGGAGTGCTTTAAATGTTCTGAAACCATGTTGATGTAACTAGAACAGAAATTAATGCGTTCAAGTTGCAGGAGACCCTCATGTTGGGACATTTTATTCTAGTTATTTATTTGGCTGTTTATTTATTTCTTTATTTTAGACTTGTAGCATTGATTAAAAAAACATTGCTGTGTTTCAGATTAGAATTTACTAGGTTGGAATACCCATAGGTTCATAGGTTCATAGGTTCATACTAGGCTATCTGCCCTAGGGCATTTATAAGCCTAGCCAGGGTGTGTTTGGCTTTCACCACCCATTTTAAAATAATTTTGCTATGCCCTTTTTGAGGTTAGTATACTGTGCCTCTGTCTAACAGTGACACAGAAGTGATACCCGGGGTAAACCTATGATCTCCCATCCACTCATCAAGATTCCTCTTGAAGAGAGTCAATGAGGGACTCTGCCTAATCTGGACTGGGATTTTATTCCAGAGTGAAGGGAGCCTCTGGGTTATGAATCTGTCCCTCCAGCATGTCCTATTTATTTCAGTGCTGAGGTTCAAGTCTCTCGAGCACGTGGCTCGATGGGATTTGGATTTTCTGAGGTGCAGCATGTCCATTAATTCTGGGTTGGACATGGCTTTATACGTCAGGCACAGACCGCTTCTGAGCAGGCGGTATGCCACTGAGTAGAGCTGGAGTTTCTTTAACCGGGCAGCATATGGCATCTGTTTGAGCCCTTTGATCCTCTTGGTGAGGTACTTTTGGGGTCTTTCCAGTTGCTGCAGGTGTCTGGTAAGGTACATCCCAAAAGGGGCATTGTACTCAATTATGGGCCTGATGAGGGATGAGTAAAGAGGCACGATGACCTCCCCTGATCTAGATGTGAATCCCTTCATGATTAGGTGGGCTATATAAAATGTTTTTCTAACCACTTTGGCCACGTGGTTGTCAAATGAGAGATTGCTATCAACTTGGGTCCCCAGGTCCCTAATTACTTCTTCTGTACTTAATGGATTACCACCTATGTGGTAATTTGTGGGCACTTTGTTTTTGCCAAAGGGGATGACTATACACTTTTTGGCATTTAGCTTGAGACCATGGCTCTGGCACCAGTTATCTGTTTCTATGAGGCCCTTTTGGAGGATGCTTGTGTCGGCTGGAGTGTCGATTATGTCGCCCAGTTTGCAGTCATCTGCAAACTTGGTCAGCCACACAGTCCTTCTGTGTTGGCCTGTACCTCCGAGAAATATATACTGAACAAGAGAGGTCCCAGGACTGAGCCTTCTGGGACGCCACTTGTAACTGGTTTGGAGTCTGACATGGCTCCTGCAATTCTAACCATGTGGGTTCTGTCCTTGAGCCAGTTTGCAACCCATCTAGTGACATAGGGGTTTATATTTAAGCTGGTGAGCTTATCCATAATGCCCGAGTGGGGTATTGTATCGAAGGCTTTTGCGAGGTCCAGGTAGGCTGTGTGGACCACCTTCCCCTCGTCAATGGCCTTAGTGACTGTTTCAAAGAAATCAACCAGGTTTAAGAGGCAGGATCTGCCCTTAACAAAGCCAAACTGGGTAGGATCCAGTTTCTGTAGGTCCCCAATATCTTTATTTATGAGGTCCATGATGATCCTTTCCATAGCTTTGCAGACCAAGCTAGTCAGGCTTATGGGGCGATAGTTTCCAGGATCCATTGAGGCACCACCTTTGTGGAGAGGGACCACTGTTGTTGTACGCCACTCTTTGGGTACATATCCTGTAGTAAGGCTGAGATTGAACAGTAGTTTTATGTTTGGGTTTAGCTCTTCTTGGAGTTCATGTAGGACGAGCCCGGGACACCGCCTGGTCACATTGATGCTGTGTTTTGCTTTGGAGAGGGCAGCTCTTACCTGAGCATCTGAGATGTCAGGGGGGCAGCAATCTGCTGGGATAGATATTTGCCCTTTTGGTGAGGAGAAGTTTGCGCTGAACCTGTCAGCTAGGATGTTGGCAATGTCTGTGGGTTCGGTGTATTTTTTGTCATTTTGGACTAATTCTGAGCATATCTGGGAATTCCCACCCAGGTTCCTAACATAACTAAAGAAAGCCTTGTGATTATCCTTAGTGTCCTGTGCAATCTTTCTCTCGAAGCTGACCTTAGACAATTTTATGAGTGCCCGTAGTTTTTTGTTAATACTGATCAGAGATGCCTTCCCTTTTTGGGATTTTGCTCTATCATGTAGTAGCTTCCTCCTTCTATTGTATAGTTTGTTTATGGCTGGGGTCCACCAGACAGGACGTCTGCCTTTGGAGGATTGGGACTTGGTTTTATTTTGGATTGCATGATCCATGCATTCCTGAAGGTGTTCATAGAATGCGTTTATAAAGGACTCTGTGGTCTGGGCCGTATTTTCCACAGGCCCGGGGGCTTTGAAGGATTCCGCCTCGGTTTTGAGGAGTGTGAAATTTGCATTAGAGAAGTTTTTCACTGTGGTTTTCACGTCAGGGGGTGGAGTCGGGATGTGAATATCCAGTGAGATTAGTTTATGGTCTGATCTTACCAATGAGGGATACACTTCTGGTCTGGAGCATAGAGTCCCTATGTTGGTGATGATCAGGTCCAGTATGTTTTCCCCTCTTGTGGGAGTGGTAACAAGTTGTTCCATAGCATTTGAGTTTATAAATTCTAGGATCCTTTGGACTAGGGTGTTGGAGCTAGAGTAATGCTCCCAGTCTATGTTTGGGTAGTTGAAGTCGCCCAATATAATGGTGTTTGGAGAGACCTTCATATTTTCCAGTGTTCTCAGGAAGGCTGAGTGGGGTTCCTGGGTTTGGGAGGGTGGTCTGTAGCAGGCTATAAACTGTAAGGCAGTTTTACCCACTGTTAGTTGCACATGGATAGTCTCTGATGCTTCATGCTGTGCCACCAACCTGGAGGTGTGGGTATCTTTGACGAATATTGATACTCCCTCTCCTTTTGTGGTTTGGTCCAAGTTTTCAGGCCGAAAAGCATGGCATGAGGTATAATCTGGTAGTGCTGGGGTGCTCTCGGGAGCCTTGAACCAGGTTTCTGTTACTGCACAGATATCGATGTTCTCCATGCTAAGGAGTTTCGAGTGCGTGCATCTTGAGGTTTAGACTTCTGGCGTTGAGTAGCATTACTCTTAGTTTCTTATCCCTTGTGATACCTATGGAGGTGGGTTTGTCTTTTGAGCCTTGCCTAAAAAAGGCACTATGGGGGTAGCAAGAGCCTTTGCCAATATCCGAAAGCACAGGGGTGACAGGTGCAAGCCGTCCCTAGCAAAGCATCGTGGCTTGTCGAGCATGTCATCCCAGGCTGACAGGCATTATATCCCCTTTGAATGACACCAATACTTAAGCCAATTGTTGAAATTGATAATCTTGTCTTCATATTGTGGCATTATTCTTGGTGAGGGTAAGATGCTACTCAAGGTCAGGGTCATACCGGCCTGGGCTACATGCTCAGAGAGCTCCTCTATGTCTCTTTTCATGTAGTCCAGGGAGGTACGTCTCAGGTCATTCACACCAGCACAGACAATGACTGAGTCATATTTGTACTTGCCTTGGAGTGACCTGAGTGCTTGTGTTATGTGGCGGATCCTAGCGCCCGACAGGCAGCTGACCGTGACCTTCTCTTTGTTCAGCCTGGTGAGTGGGACATCAGTGTGCCTGATGATAGAGTCACCTATTACAAGTGTATCAGGTGTGTTGTTTAGCCTTAAGGGCTGTGACTGTTCGGCACACTGGCTTTGTGAGCTATGTGTTGTACGTGTTTTGTTTTGGGGTAGCGGCTGCTTGGGTGTCTGCTTTGGAGGTCTCTGCTGCTTAGGCAGATTTTTATTTAGAGCCTCCAGTATGTTTTTGTGTGTTTATGTGTTTGGTTTGCTGTCATGGTAGGTCTATGTGAGACTGGAATTGTAGTGAGTGTGGTTTCCTTCTCCTCCTGACTGGTTACGCCAGTACTGAGTTGAGAGAGCTTAGCCTCCAGTATGGCTATATGGTTGCATCTCTCACATGTGTTGGAATTTGTTGGGAGGAGGAGAGGGTTGTCTGTGTACATGAGGCAGTTGTAACATTGCCTCAAGATTCCCAGATTCACCAGCTGGACCGGAGAGGAGATTGACAACTGACCTTTGGACATGTTAGAATAGTATTGGGAATTCTTTTACAATTGAAAAAAAAGGGCTAATGGGGAACAAGGTACTCAAGGGGAGTTTGTGAGGGTGTAGTGCTTCAGATGCACTTTTCCTAAAAATGGCACTATAGGGGCAGCAGAGGTTTTAGCCAGATTGCAAAATCCCTGATTTGAGAGGTGCAGAACATCTTTGGCAAAGCAGGATGGATTGCCAATAATCTTATCCCAAGCTGACATGGATCCTTCTAGAATGATATATGCTACATAGCCAATTATTAAATCCAATTTTCTTGTCTTTGAATCTTGGCATCATTGTAGGTGATGACAACAATGGCAAAATACCACTCAAGAATCGTGTCTTTTGTGCGACAGACATACACATATCAAGATCAATCATTTCCTTCTGCATGTCCTTCTGGGTAGAGTGCCTAAGGTTGTTCACCAACACATGGGCTACTAACAGGTCATAATCACACTTGTCATGATGGAGTGATCTACAAGTCTTAATTATGTCCTGTATCCTGACTCCAGAAAGGCAGCTAACTGTCATCCTAGTCCAGACCTGCCTGCTGAGGATCCTGTTCATATTACTGATAATCACGTCACCTATTACTAAATCATTAGCATGGTTTGATGCAGTCTCAGTGGGCAATAAGGGCTTGAAGTCTGCCCCTTGTGACTCGATATCTGTACTGGGTGCGGGTGTAAAGATGGGTGTGATGCTTTGTGAACTAATGTCTGAGACGTATTAGCCTTTAGGTTGGGAGTTTAGGCAGTGTTCTGTTAATAACCTCAGCATCACATGGTTTAGTGGACATGTTCTGTGTTATGTGTGTATATGTTTTCTACTTACTGGATATAATCTGAGGAGAGAAACAAACCTCCAATTCTAGTAAATACTTACACCTCTTACATATTGAATTATTGTGAGGTAGTAATAATGAGTTGTCAGTAAGGATGATGAAATAATAAAAAAATGAGAACGTCATTAAAGAAAGAAGGAAAAACTGAGAGCAGTGTGCATCTAGCAAAGTCACAAAGGTATACTCCATAGCCCGAATAATTCTAAATGTGCTGCATTGTCACTCACAGAGTTCACTGTACCTCTTCATATGTGACTAACCTAAACCATTTTTGAACAGAACACTGAAATTTGTAGCAAAACAAAATAACTGAAGGAAATGTAAAAGGCATTGTGATTTCTAACAAGAAACAGAAGGACAATGCGAATAATTCCAAAATGTTTTAAGAAGTGACTGAGTTTTTTTTTTCTCAGATAGTTTACTTTGAAGTGATCTTTTGATGGAATATAAGGCAATACCTGATACAGTTCTGTTTGAAAGACTATGCCTGGAATGCTCTGGCAGACCTAACATCATACTGGGGAACTAATATTAAAAATCAGTATGAATAATAGATAAAAATTAACTGATAAAATATGTATCATTTTTACCTATGCAGGGATGCCTTCCAACATTATGGAATATACTTCCTCTTATAATCCATGACATTTTAAGTTTTCAAAAATAAACCTGATACACACAAGCATACATTTATATATATAAATGTATACATAAGTTGACTGATGGAATAAGAGTCTCTATAAGGACTTTTTTTGATTTTATATTATATATTTATATATGTGTGCATATGCATATATATATATATATATATATATATATATATATACACACACACACACGCATACATATACATATATATATATATATATATATATATATATATATATATATATATATACATATATACATATAAATATATGGGTCTACCTGAGATGGTCAACAGGCCATATGATTGGCACTCATTTGGTCGACAATTCATTTGATCGACAGGCAGATTTTCCCCCCTCCCCAATGTTGTGCGACCCTGGAGTTGATATATATAGTTAGGGGGGGTGTGGGGGCAAAGCCCCCCACATAACATGCCTGTCGACCAAATGAGTGTCGATCATATGGCCTGTCGACCATCTCAGGTAGACCCATATATATATATATATATATATATATATATATATATATATATATATATATATATATATATATATATATATACAGACACACATATATCTGTATATATAAGAATTTTTCATGTTGAATCTTTTCAAATCCTGAATGTTCTTAAACTCAATGCAGGAAAACTTGCAGACAGGATTTAACATGGGTCCTGCAGAGCTGCTGACTTACAAGTCTATTGGCCCTGTTTGTAGAAGTGGACTAGCCAGGTTTTGATGGAGTGGGCTCGATAATCTGGAACTGTATGAATCCTGGCTCAGTGATACCCTCTGTACCCATATATGTATGTGTGTGTGTTTGTGTGTGTGTGTTTGCTATGAGCTCATGCATGAATATATGTGTGTGTGGATATGTACATACAATTATGTTCTTGAAAGCAGAATTTTGTTTCCAGGGATGCACTATTGAATGTCTAGTGTCTTTTTTATTTGTTTGTCTTTACAACATTTCTTTGCAACATGTGCATGTAAAAGCAGCTGGTGGAAACTGGAGCTGGTCAGCCTTAATCAAACTTCAACACCATAGTGCTGCATAACATTTGTCTCCATTTTCTGTTTATCTTTCTCCAACTTATACCTTTATTTAAATGAATCAGATTTCTTACAGTGTATAAATTAACCCCATTTTTATTTCTTTCTTCTCGGACTTCATGAGCATATCAGTTTTAATCGCACAGATTATCAACTTCCTAATCTGCATCTAAATACTCAGCAGTACTAAATGCTTGTTGTACTTTTATAGCATATGTGGGAGCTTCGTCTTGCACCCAGGATAGTAGTTAGATGTATACAAATGGATTTCTTATTTAACATATTATCCAAAACACTGCATCATCCTGGTATGTGTGTTTGAGGTGTTATCGGAAACAGAACTAGATATCTGACATATTACTATTACAGCAGAATGGAATACAAAGACTTAAATGCCTTTGGAATGGACTGCTTTTACTTCATTAAAGAAACAGATATTTCAAATCTTGTGGGAGTAGTGGAATTTCAAATAACATTTGTAGAGATTTCGTTTGAGTAGCAGTTTAATCCTGATTAGCAGATTGCTTTTCAAAGTGAGAGTCCAGAAATGTACATCAGTCATATAAAATGATCTGGCAAAATATGTCTTCAACAAAGCAGATACTTCCAAGAAATGAAATGCAATGTAACTGCAAGTCAATAACGTGAAGCTAGCTTTTCATTTCCATCAGTCACATTTATGTGACTATTGACTGACTGCCAAGGTAGAGTTTTACAGCAGTAAGAATGAAATATAGATTCCGGGAAAAGATCAATCACGTAATTAGCACACTGATTTGTTTACTGACTGGAGCAGATTAGCAGTATCTTTTAATGTCTTGGTCTATTTATTAATATGCAATGCTGCTTAGCTGGTCTATCAACCTTAGAACTTAAGAAGCAAAATGTTTCTGCAAAGATTCATATAACTTCAGAGGGGATGAATATGAAATGTGTTACTATATTTAAAATTACATAAATCATGCAATTTTAAAAGGAGTTGTGTGTTGTTTAGGGATTGTGGACCAGTACCTCGGAGCATCTGTAAGCATATTAGTATTTTGTTACAGCTGTGAATATATGTAGACATACAGGATTTTCCAGGAGTTTTATGTCATTAATCAGTAGTGCAATAATTCAAGTGGTATGAATTTAGCTTTGTCTCTGTCACTGGAAAAAGTCACTGTTCTTTTTCAATCATTCCTGCTGGGCTTTGTAGTTTTCCTGTTGCTGATGTTTTTCAGACCTTATTTACTAAGGACTAGACAGAAGAATGGAAATTACGTATTAGTGGAATTAAACATAACTACACTATATGAATCATAATGAAATAAATTAGATTAATTGAATTGTATGGGTATCTGCAGTCAGGGGAAAAAATAACACACAAGAATAAAGTAAACACAACAATGATCTGGGGATACATATAGATTATGCAAGAGATCAAAACTTACTTTATTCATAATTTTTCAAATTTCCAGCTTCAAAATATAGATGAGCTATTGTTTTCATTAACACCTTACTATTTGCTAGGTGTTTTGGCAACAAGGGACAGGGGCTGGCTTAAATAGTAAGAGACAGAGTATCACATTTTGAATAGGCAACATAATCCTGAGATGCAAACATCCACTCTTGTCTGTTGACATAACTATCTGGCCTCTCCGATTGTGGCTAGCATTGAATGAGGCTCATTGAGGCCACAGTCTTCCTCCCATACCTCTCATATGTACAGACATTTGCGAATGTCCAGATTTTGTGCAAACATTATAATACTGAAGTAGCTGAAAAACACTGGAAATATGAGCCACAAAGCATTATAGAAAATTATGAAGTTTATATCACATGAGATCAGCCATTACCAACAGTTCAAAAAATAGATGCAAGAAAGCCAGATATGGTAGTCCATGAAAAGAAGACAAAAGTAATATTGATCATTGAAATTGCTACACCGAGTGATTACAGTGTCTTATACACAGAGAGACACCAAGTCATAAAATACGAGAATCTGCTGGCAAAAATGAGGGCAATGTGGAAGAAGGATACTCAGACAGTTGTAATAGTATAGGAGCAGCAGGTCTTATAAAAAATAATATACAATCGTACTTAGACGTGTTACCGATACATGTAGCTCCATATGAATCGCAGGAGTCATTATTGGGTTCATTGCGGGTGCTACAAAGAGCACGTCTGGACAACATCAAAGACTGAAACAATACTAATTTCATGAACTTTAATCATGCTATGACTTGGAGAAATTAAAACGGAGGCTATTGCCAACCTTTTGGCTGACAGGGTCAGCTCAAATTTCTCCCTCCACTCCCCTCCAACATTCCAAAGAAAATACCATGTAACACGATTCCCCTTACCATTACTAGGGAGAAGGTTATCAATGAACTTTCCAAGGGCAATACCATTGCATCAGTGGACTCTAATAACATCCCAGGTTGTTTCACAAATAGCATGAAATATGACCTCTCTGGTCTACTTGAATCACTTTTCAACTAGAGGTTTCAGTCAGGTTTTCTGCCCAAGAAATGGAAGACAGCTACAGTCATTCTCCTGCACAAAGGAGGTCTAACCACTAATCCAGATACCTACAGGCCCATACGTCTTACCAGCTTCATATGTAAAACTATAGAACAAATCATCATGGACATGATAAATGAGGACACAGGTAACTTGCAAAAGCTGGACCCATCACAGTTCGGCTTTGTTAAAAGAAGGTCAAGCCTATTAAATCTGGTGGACTTTTTTGAGAGGGTCATCAATGCATTGGATGAAGGTAAGACTGTGCACACAGTTTACCTCAACCTAGCCAAGGTTTTTGATAAAATATCCCACTCAGGTATTATAGAGAAGCTCATTAATTTATGTATAAACCCTTTTATCACCCACTGGATAGCCAGCCGGCTAACTGATAAGACCCAGGAGGTCAAAATAGATGAGGCCACCTCTACCAAGAGGCTAGGTACTAGCAGAGTCCCACAGGGTTTGGTACACTCCTTTTTGGCATATATTTCTTTGAAATGGAAGAAAATGCTGAAAGTTTATGGCTGACTGAGTTTGCAAATGATTGCAAGCTGGGGGTTATCATCGACTCTGCTGCAGACACTAGCATTTTTCAAGAAGGTCTATATTTGACTAATAAATGGTGCAAATGCCATGGTCTTAAACTTAATGCTTATAATTGCATAATTGTATCATTTGGGAAGTCAACAATCCCAGGTAATTACTGTGCAAAAAATATACTCCTAAGAGTCGACTGAGTGGTCTAGGATCTAGGTACATATGTAGACAGTAGCCTTCAACCACCATGTTGCCACATTGGTGAGGAAATCCTTTTATGAGCAACTTATAAGTGAGAGCATGGCATCTATGTCCGAAGAGGTCATTAGCCCACTGTAGTCCACGCTTATCAGACCAATCATACTGTACAATGCTGCCTTTGCTAGATACCTGACCAGGCATTTGCAGCAAATAGAGCAACTTCAGGGGCTCCTTCCAAAAAGAATACAAAGTAACAAACTTGCCTTATGCAGAGCACTTTAAAGCCCTTTCCCCTCTACTCAGTCTCCTATAGATTGTTGAGGGGTGATCTATGCTTGTCTTCTATGGCATCCATAAACCCGACAATTATGAATCTCTTACATATATGTAAGTCAAAGAGTACTAGTACCTAGGTCTGCTAACACAGAAGGCCACTGGTTAATGAAGTTCGCAGATGACTGCAAACTAGGAGCCATAGTCAAGTCCCCAAATGATGTGGACATTCTACAGAAGGGCCTCGCTGAGACAGATGCCTGGTGTCAGAGCCATGGCCTCAAGCTCAATACCAAAAATTGCAGTGTCATCCCCTTCGGCAAAAACTCTGTACCGATGAACTACCTCATAGGCAGCAATCTACTTAACACTGAATGCGTGATAAGAGACCTTGGGACCCAGGTGGACAGTAGTCTCTCCTTTGATAGTCACATCGCCACAGTAGTCAGGAAGTCCTTCTACATGGCACACCTCATCCAATCATCCTACAAGGGTTCTCATCCAGGAAAAAAGAGGTCATTGTTCCCCTCTACTTGACACTCATTAGACCCATTATAGAGTACAACGCCCCTTTTGGAATGTACCTCACAAGACATCTGCAGCAGCTGGAAAGGCCACAGAAGTACCTCACAAAGAGGATTACTGGCCTCAAACAAATGTCCTACACTGACCACCTCAAAAAATTCCAGCTTTACTCCATAGCATATCGCCTACTCCGAGGTGATCTCTGCCTAACATATAAAGCTATGTCAAACCCAGAGCTGTTGGACATGCTACGCCTAAAGAAATCCCAATCCCTCCGAGCTACACGCTCTAGGGACCTAAACCTTATCACCACAATAAACAGGACATGCTGGAGGGATAGGTTCCTGTCCCAGAGACTTCCCATACTCTGAAACAGGCTACCCATCTATGTCAAGCAAAGTTCTTCATTAGCACTCTTCAAGAAAAATCTTGATGAGTGGATGGGAAATAGGAAATGCACCCCAGGAATCACTTCTGTGGCTCTGCCCGACAGTGGCACAGGAAAAT
The DNA here is from genome assembly GCF_019279795.1 of Protopterus annectens. Taxonomy (NCBI): domain Eukaryota; kingdom Metazoa; phylum Chordata; order Ceratodontiformes; family Protopteridae; genus Protopterus; species Protopterus annectens. Next base: position 1,659,202,742 of record NC_056729.1, read on the forward strand.
AACTTTCTTGGGTGGCGTAAGCCAGGGAACCTTGTTGTCTAGGCTTACATAGGCCCTTGGGCTGATAGCCTAGTACCTACCTATGAACCTATAGAGGCACATACCAAATGGGGCTTTGTATTATTATAATGGGTCTAATGAGGGATGGTACAGGACAAACACCCTCCTTTTCTTGATGAAAAGAAAAGCATGATGAGGTGCCACAGAAGGATTTGACCGTTCCCTGACTGTTGTGTGGCAATGTGGTTATTGAAGGTGAGACCACTGTCCACCTGTGTCCCTAAGTCTCTTGTGTTTCTGTGTTTGCCACCTATGGTACAACTGGATACATGAACTAGAAATAGAAGGTCTAAGGACCTGAATTTTGTCTATGACATAAACAGAACATGCTGGAGAGACAGTTATGTGTCCCAGACACTGCCCCTTCTATGGAACAGGCTTTCTAACATCTCTACCAGAAACCCTGTCCTATGACTTGCCAAATTCATTGATTATGCAAGCTGGGTGCTATTCTTAGTTCCTTCATTAATAGAAAAGTCCTTCAGCAAGACCTGCTACACAGAAAAACAGTTAGAACTAATTGGAAAAAAAAGTGCAGGGTTTCTGTCTTTGGGAATCATGCTTCTTGTACAACTATCAGCACTGCTAGTAGCTTCCTCTTCACTGTTATGGTAGTCAGGGATCTTGGAACCTGGGCTGGCAGTTCTTTTACCCTTAACCACAATGTGACAACAGTTAGGAACTCCTTCCATCAAGAGCAACTGATCTGCAGTGGTGTCTCATGTAGGTCAAAGGATATAACTATCCCTATGCACTCTGCCCCAACTAGAGCAAATTATTGAGTAAACTGTCTCTTTTGGCATGTGCTTAGCCAGGGTCTTTGTAAGTCTAGCCATGCAACCCAACCCAATTGTGTCCCTGTGTATCATGGACATTTATCAGGAGGGGGTGTGTTAATTAGGAAGTGTCCAGAGGTTCTGTGGGGGGGGGGGTGGTATATTACTTTGGGCATTACTGTCTGCCTCTGTCTATCAGAGACATGGGGGGGGGGGCAGACCTCGGTCCCGGGGAATTTCTAATTTCCCATCCATTAGTCATGATAAAACTTAAATAGGGTTATGGATGGACTCTGCTTCACAAGGATAGGGAACTTGTTCCAGAGCATGGGGATCTTCTGAGACACATAGCTGTCTCACCATCATGTCATATTTATGTCATAAGCAAAATTTAAATCCTTGGATCTAGTAGTTCTGATTCTGTTCATTTTGCAGATGTGCAAAAGGTCAATCAGAGCTGGATTTGAGGATGCCTTCGATGCCAGGCATAGATTGCTTTTCAGTAACCTGTAGGAGACCAAGTATAGAAATGGACTTTCAGATGATCTGTATAGGACAATGTGTTTGTACCCTGGATTCTCCTGGTAAGGAACCTTTCTGGGAATTCCATCTGTTGCATATGTCTGGTCAGGTACATGCCAAAGTGCGTATTATACTGGATGATGGCTTTGATGAGTACAGAATAAAGCATCACTGTGGCTTCCTTGGACCTGGATGCCATACCCTTATTTATAAGTTTGGCGACATTGAATGATTTTATTACCTTTGCCACATGTTGGTCAAAGGCCAGATTACTGCCTACATGTGTTCCCAGATCTCTGAATACTATGTCAGTTTTTAGGGGCATCTTATTAATGGAGTAATTAGCTTGGGTGGTAGCTTTCCCAAATGACATTATAATGCATTTCTTGGCATTGAGTTTTAATCCATGACTTTGCAATTGTCTGTTTTAGATCCTCTTGCAAGATATTTGTGTCATGGGGAAACTATGATAACTCCCAATTTGTGTGTGAATCTGGTCAAATAAAGGCCTTGACATTAACATTTACCTCCAAGACATAGATGCCAAATAGGAATGGTCCTGGCACAGAGCCTGAGGTAACTCGCTGGTGAACTGTCTCTTAATGGAGGTGGTCTCAGCAGACCTAACTTCCAGAGTCCTAACTGCAAGCCAGCTGATGATAGAGTGAGTTATGGTGGGGTTTATGCCCAGTTAGATGAGTTTGTCAACTATATCTGAGTGGGGTATTGTACAAAATGCATTAACCACATCCAGTTAGGTGGTATGCACCATTGTTTCATTATCCATTGCCTTGATGATCTTCTTAAAGAAATTTAGCGGGTTTAGTAGGCATGACCTCCTGAAGTTTGCCTATGTCTTTCTTGATACATCTATCCATCCATCCACAATGGTTTTTCTCATTTTTGCACATGGGGTCGGGGTGTCACATCACCAGTGACAATCATCTAGAGCCAAGGTTTACACCATTGGGTGGCTAGCCCTGCCATGGTAGTTCTTCCACATAACATAATCACACACACATAAACTCACACCTACGCCCAATGTAGAATGTCCGATCCACATACTGCATGGCTTTTGGAATGTGGGAGGAAATCAGAGCACCCTGAGGAGCCCTATGTGAACATTGAGAGAACATGCAGACTCTGCAGAGAAGGCACCCCAGCCAAGAATTGAACCAGGGAACCTCTTGCTGTGAGGTGACAATACTATCTGATGTGCAACTGTCATTTTCATGATAATTCGTTCCATGGCTTTGCTTATTAGACTAGTTATACTATTAGGTCTGTAGTTTTCAAGATCAGTTGATGGTCCACCTGAATAATGAGATAATTGTTGCAGTCCTCTAGTCTCATGGTAAAAAGCCTGTTTTGAGGCTACAGTTGAAAAGTGACTCAAGTGATCCTGATAGGTCATGTTACAAGCTATTTAGGAGGCATCAGAGGATATTTTTGGGGGCCTATTGAGGCTGGCTATTTGGCCTTAGCAAGCAACACCAGCACCTTCTCCCTGTTAATAGTTGGGGGGGTTATGCTAGTAGGTATTTTTCAAAGGGGGAGGCAGGGGAAGTGTGGGGTGAAGTTTGAGCTGAATTTGTCAGCCAGCAAATTCGGTATGTTGCTCTGCTCAGTGAATGTGGCACCAATGACCACCAGTTTGGCACACTGATGTTTGCCTCCTTTGAGGTTTTGGATATAGCTGTAGAAGGCCTTGTGGTTGAGGCTATCTTGACCTCATAACTGGCCTTGTTGGACTTAATTAGCCCTCTTAGTTTTTCTGTTTAGGTTAATTAGACAGCTCCTATCATTATGGGAGTTGCCCTTCCTGATTTTAGCCATGATTTTTTTTTCCTTTTGTTATATACCCTATTAAGGGTAGGATTTTGCCAGCATGGATTGTTTTTAGAGTTTGCTTTGGGCTTACTTATAGTAGGTATAACACCATCTATACAGCCATTTACATAGTTGTACAAAGTTTCTGTGAATAATTATGTGTAGGTTGCTGTGAACTGTGGGTTTGTAGGGTCACTGCATTTTGACACACTATTGCTTATTAGGTTGTAGTTTGCATTGGTATAGTTCCTAGCTGTTACAAGTTTTGCTGGGGTTACACAGCTGATGTAGTAGAAAGTTTTGTAATCTGACCTTACCAGTGGGGGGGGGGGGTAGATGCAGCACTCTCCCATGTTGTTGTGTATCAGCTCCAGTATGTTTGAACCTCTGTTGAGCATGTGCACTATGTGGTCAAGGGTATTTGTGTTAATAAAGTCCAGTAACTGGTGTGCCTGTGAGTATGAGACAGTGTGTGTTTCCCAGTCTATAGAGGGGTAGTTAAAAGTCTCCCATGAATATGATAATTGTTTTAATGGTGAGTGTCTCCAGTAAATCTAGGCATGAGCCATGGGATTCTAGGGACATAGAATGTGACCTATAGCTTTCTAGGATATGGTATGGTATGGATCCTTGTCTTTGGTGATTGGCACATGGATGAATTCCAAGGCATCATCCTGTTTAAACAAAGGTTCTTCATGAAAAAGAATTGACCTAAAAACCCTTAGTTACCAAGAAAGTTCAGAAACTCTGTACCTATATTGTATATTACATATTTTCCTGAGTGGATTTGTATGGCTGGCATTTTCTTATCATCAAAAACACCTTTCTAATAAAGCTCTTATACCTTCACTGGGCAAATGGTGATATGAGTACCTGAACTTCCACAGCATATAAAAAAAACATATTGAAGGGATAGCATCATCAACTAGTCAGCATCTCATCTCTGGTAGAAATTCCCCATGCATGTTAAGTACAGTGATAACTTGCCTCCTTCAAGACTAACCTTGACAATTAGGTAAATACCTGCATGTTCATCCAAGGCCTAAGTTTTTACCTCCTGGAAGTGGGGGGCTATATTTTGAGGGTGGTATCTTGCAAGGAACACATAGTCTTCAGATTTACTTGCTTTGTAATTATGGATAGACTGATAGATATACATACACACACACACACACACACACACACACACACACACACACACACACACATATATATGGAATACATTCAGTACATCCAATGCTCTGAATGTTGATTGAGAAAAGATCAAACTCAAAAGGTTAAAACACTAAAACACAAACCTTCCCTGCACCGTCACCCCCACCCCCCGGTACTTATATGTTCTAACTCTGAGGTTGCATGCAATGAAAAAAGGGTGAATACACATAACAGTGTTGTGTCATGATCTCTGACAACAAGCTACTGTCTTTTTTTTTTTTATAACTGCTAAAAATGTTAGTGGCACATGGGTTTGGCATTATGTTCTTTCGATGAACTGAATGTAATGTATGCATACATATTTTGCCCTTTCCCCACTGGAATGTGATCTTGGAATTGGTATATATAACTAGCAAGAGATGCAGGTGGCACAGTCCACCATGTGGGGAGTGTAGGTGACCTTGTTCCCTTGCAAAAACACAATATCTATCTATCTATCTGTCTATCTGTCTATCTGTCTATCTATCTATCTATCTATCTATCTATCTATCTATCTATCTATCTATCTATCTATCTATCTATCTATCTATCTATCTATCTATCTGATATGTTTTGTCTTGCTTGTGCTAACCTACCGTTCAGTAAGTTATTTTTGATCAGTTGCCATTTGATTAAAGAAACTTTTGATGACTACTTGATGTATATGTATCTCTATATTCTATATCTCTATCTATGTATATATAGTTATTTTTATATGTAAATATATAGATAGATCATCATCAACCACTCTTTTTTCCATATTCTACATGGGATCAGGGTGTCATGTCAACTATCACCATCTCTCTTGATTCAGTGTGCCACTCTTCTTTAACAGTCATGTCTAACTGTCGCAGGTCTTTTCTCATACAATCCATCCATCTCTTTGCAGGACACCCTTGTTTCCTCTTGCCTTCTTCCTTTCTGTCTCAAAGTTTCATCACCTGATTGTCTTCTGCTTTTCCGCACATGCCCAGACCACTGTAATCTGTTCTGTTTGCAGTTGGAGCTACTTTGGCCTCTGCTCTGATGTCCTAATTTTTCCTCCATCTGTCCCACAGTATGCACCCTACCACCTGTCTCTGGCACTTCATCTCCATCACCCCTAGCTTCCTCAATGGTTCTGCCTTTACTGCCCAGGTTTCTGTACCATACAGTAGTACTGGTCACACCACTGTTTTGTACACCTTACATTTCAGCTTCTTTGGCATTCTTCTGTCATACACTACCCCTGACACTCTGTGCCAGTTGGCTGTAGCCCCTCTAATTTAAGCTTTGACTTCCTCATTCAAACTTTGCTTCTCCTTAACCACCTCCTCCCAGATACCTGAAGTTGTTAACCTGCTCCACTATTTTCCCTTCCATCTCAGTTTTTCAGCTTCTTTTGATTTCCCCCATTTCCTGCCATGACAACTGCCTTATCTGTATTCAGCTTCAACCCATTTGCCTTTAGTTTTGCATTCCATTCTCCTGCCCTTTGCTGAAGTTCTTGCTCAGAGTCTGCCTGTAATGCCACATTGCCTGCATACAGCAACTTTGTTGATCTGTTCCCTCTGACCTGTTCTCTAATGTAATCCATCACCAGTATGAACAGCAGTGGGCCCAGAGATGAACCCTGATGCACACCAACTCCCACTAGGAACCCTTCTGTGAGCCCAATCACTTGCCATACTTGAGTCATTGGGTCATTGCACATAGTCTGCACTAATTCTACCAAATGTTTCTGGTACTTCAAACCACCACAAGTCTGCCCAAATTAGCTTTTTTGGGACTGTGTCATATACCTTTTCAAAGGCTAGGAATACTCACTTGGACTCTTTCCCCATCTCTAGCTTCTTCTCAGCTATCTGTCTCATTGAAAACATTGGGTTGGTTGTACTGCATCCCAACCAGAATCTGAACTGCTCATCTCCCATCTTCCTTACTACTACTCTGTGCATCAAGTTATCAGTCACCTTCTCCAGAACTTTCATGCACTGTGACAGAAGCTTGTTACCACTGTACTGCCCCCAGTGTTGATGTCGCCTCTTTTCTTGTACACTGGCTCTAGTATGTTTATTCTTCAGTCATCTGCCATGCACCTTTCTCTCCATACTTTTATGAGTGGCCCCAGGAGCCAATTCACCCCTATCCCACCCAACATTTTGATCATCTCTGTTGTGACCTCATCTGAGCCTGCTGCTTTCCCTGACTTCATTTTCCATAAGGCTGTTCTTACTTCTCCTAGGGTGGGTCCTCCTTTTCTTTCATCTCAGGCTGTGTCAGGCATTACAGCTTCTGTGAGATTTTTTCATTCAGAAGTTGCTGGAAATATTCCTTCCACCTGTTTTTCATGTCCCGTGGACTGGTGAGCAGGTTGTTGTTGGCATCCATTATGGGTAACTAACTATCTTCTTTATCGTTCTGTCTTTGCCTTACAACCTGACAGTGTTCTTTTGTGCTATCTGCTAAGTTACTTTCCAGAAGATGGTAGAATGCCTCTGATGCCCTGTTCTTTGCTATTACAACTACTTTCTTAGCTTCCTTGTTAGGCAACCAGTATTCCTTCCTAGCCTGTTCCGTCTTTTATCTAACACTTTTTCATGTGCTCCTTCTTTCTTTTGATGACTTCCAGCTTTCCTTATGTACCTTATTACCATACCTGTCTTGGCCACATTCCTTGTTCTATAGTCATCACGCTTGCTGTTCTTCGGTGCTGCCATTCTTCTTCAACTCCACCTATTTCCTCGTCTTCCTAAGGTGCTAGAGCCCTGAGTAATTCCTTGAAATCTTGGGCTTGCTTTCAAGTCAACTTTCAGATTTTCAGTCTAGTCTCTATTGACCTAAGCGCCTTCTCTGATCACTGTTTGCAGCTGATTGTGACCACCAGTGGTTTATGCTGTGGGATGACTTTCCAATTACTGATTCTACTCCAGTGCCTTTTACTTACTTGGAGGCATGTTGGACACTCTTGTATGTGATCTTGTAACTGCCTCTATTTCTGAACCATGTTCTGGCCAACATCAAGTGGTCTTTCCTTCTTTATTCATGTTGTCCTATCCATATGCACTCAGGTAGTACTCGTATCCTGTTCTGCTTGTCCTTACATGTGTATGCAGTTCACCCATTATTGAAACCAATTCATGTTGTCCTGCTTTATATAGTTGGTCCTACAACTGCTGGCTGAATGTACTCTTTTCCTTACTGTCACAACCTTGCTGTGGGGCATAGACTGATATTATAAATAGTGCCCTATCATAGGCTGATATTATGAATAGTGCCCACAGTATTTCTAGTTTGTTCTGATGTGTAGAAGATTCTGGAACCCAAGCCATGTGACTTGGCTACATTGCCCTTCCATCTTGTCTCCTGCATACATAGAATGTCCAGCCTCCTCCTTACCATTATGATGTCCACTTCCAAGTTGCATCCTGTCAGTGAACCTACACTGAGTCTAGCAGTTCTTAGTTTATGGTTGGCAGGTTGATTGGTTTCACATCCAGCTTTCACTCAGTTCAGGTATCCTCTGTAATCCAAGCTGAGCAACTGGACAGCAGACAGCCAACACCTGGTAGCTTATTGACCATAGACGGCTGGGCTTCATTGTGGGCACATACACTGGCCAATAGGAGCACATACACTCCTCTCATCCTTAATATTGATCCCTGGCAGAAGTCAGAGTTGGCCAGATCCTCAACCCACTTATCACTGGCAAATACCAATGTCCATTTTAACAACACTAGTCAACATGACAGAATCAAATACGGCCAGTATTTACAATGTTGAGTGGTTAACCCTGATACGGTGCACAGTCTGTGAGCTGTATTCTTCTGCCTAGGGAATGCTACACACCACAGTCGATGCCCAAAGCAGTTGGTCTATACAATTCTTCCTGCTATAGGGCACCGTCTAGAGTTTGTGCTGCTATCCACAGCTCCATTTTGGGTAAGTATAAGGTGGGAGCACTCAGCATGTATTATTTTTTTTTTTTTTGGTAGGGGTAGGAGGAACCACAAAGAGACTAAGGGACAACAAGCAGACTCATTACAGGCATTAGCCAGAGTTCATGACCAAACCTTGTAGCTTGTACTTTGTGCGTGGGAGATGAAGACCTTAACCATTATGCCAACTAGTCTCTCAATAATATCTAAACAAAAATTATTGACAAAAGCTAACAGCATCCAAGATGACTGTTGTACCCCCCCCCACATCCCCTGCTAATTATATAAACCAACTGCAAGGATGCACAACAAAGGCAAAGAACATAAACCCTTACAAAACATAATTTAGATTTTTGTCAATATTTTTTGTTTAAATATTTTTGGTGTCAATGTTATGCTGCATTATAAATGTACCTATATATATATATATATATATATATATATATATATATATATATATATACAACCACATCACCGACACCACATATTCGGACAGTCCATAAACCGAAACCACACATAACCGACAACAAATAACCCGACGGTACACAAACAAAAACCCCATACACTGCACACCACAATAACAATTAAAACCAACACATCCCCATTCCACAAACACACACACAACACAAGTACACCAAAACATACAAGCCCACACTAAACCTTACCCTAACCCTAAGGTCCGTCACTATCGCACACTTACCCTACCTGCACCCTAACCCTAACTCACTTATCCACCCCTAACCCCAAGATCCTACACTTAACACACACCCTACCTGCACCCTAACCCTAACTCACTTAACCCACCCCTAAACCCACAGTCCTCACTATCGCATACACACCCTACCTGCACCCTAACCCTAACTCACTTAACCCACCCCTAAACCCACAGTCCCTCACTATCGCACACTTACCTGCCTCCCTAACACTAAATCCCTCACTCTATCGCACACTCACACAGCCTTTCACCATGTCGGTCATCCTCGGCGTTGGTGTTGTCATCCGTCGTGTCGGTCTTCTGCATTGTCGATGTTCTGCCACTCTGAAGGTCGGACCCATATATATATATATATATATATATATATATATATATATATATATATATATATATATATATATATATATATATATAGGTATATGTTTTATTCTGTTATGACCCTTTATACACTGTGCCCCCCCGATACACACATACACACATGATAAACAACACCAGCATCTGTTAGAATACAAACAGTAATGAATTTTAGTAGCAAACTGGTCTTTACATTGGCTTCCCAAGAGCTCTTCCTCTCTAGAAGACAAAGGCTCTGCGAGGCTGGCATAACAAGTTGTTTACCTTAGAGACACGAAACCTTCTATATCACCCACCATATAAGGCCATGTCAAACCCAGATTTGCAGAGCACCTCTCTGGTCTTGTTCAAGAGGAATCTGACCAATGGAATCTTGACAATGGGAGATGAACCTATGAACCTATGATGTGCAAGGCTTGATTTTCACATGGGGTAATTGGCTAGGCTTAAAATAGCCCCCAAGGACGGTTAGCCTAGTACTAATCTATCAACAACCTACACTGTGCTGGAGGTATTATCCCAGTGCTATTCTTGACGTTTGCATGTGCCCGTCTCTTCCCATCCTTTGACAATACCCTTCTCACAGCATAGTCTGGTTCATGTCAGTCTCTCATCTGGTGTTATTCCAGCCCTCCATCCAGTTTTACACTTGTATAACAAATATCAGTTGTTTGCAGTGCAATTCTCTATCACAATGCAGACATCATCCTAATCCAGTTTGGAAGTATCCCTCTGCTGGAACACAAGCTTTCCTTCTTTTTTGCTTTAATGTAAGGATATTTCACTTCTTCTACCCTTGAAACATCATGATACCAGGCACCCTTCCACATCACTCATGGGTAATAGCTACACAAAGGACAAGAACACTCCAACCCAGACCCCATTGTACTTAGGATTTGGTAATTTTCGTAGAGCAGAAATGCTGATATTGTAAGTGTTCGTATAAGTGAATGGAAGAAGTTACAACACTGAATTATCTTGGTTATTCCCTTCCCACTTAACTTAATAAAATTGCACTTTATTCATCTGCTTTTACTGTATTTGTGTTTCTTCCTACTTTATTACTTTATTTTGCTTTTGTTGCTTGTTCTTAAATGTGTTCAATTGCATTTATTCTGTTGCATTTATTACTGCTTGTTAGTAGCCTGATTAAATTGCAATTGTTTTTCTAAGCCTCTTAGTTTTGGTTTGAGAACTTTGGCTTTTGGCAAGTTGTTTTATATTAAGAAGGTTTGTAGTCTACACTGTTGTAGCAGGAGAGGTAGCTTACAACCTTCTAAGTTCGGAATTGCTGGATGAAGGCTTATTGTGCCTGTTACTCTTAAGTGTCTTTATCATGGTTTAAGCACATGGGTTCCAAATAAGTTATTTTACATTAGAAAGGTTTGTAGTCTAGATTTTTATGATAGGAGAGTGTAGCCTACAACCTTCTAAGCTGGGAATTGCTGATTGAAGGCTTATTGTGTCTGTTATTCTAAGTGTCTTTGTTCTAGTTTAAGCACTTGGGTTCCAGCCCAGTAAATTCACAATAGGAAGGTTTGGGGCCTACACTCATGTGGGAGTATTCTACTGAATTGCTGCTTTATTTAAACTTTGTTTTTGCTGTTCTGACTGTGATTTTCTGCACTTTGAATTTCTAATACTTCTGCATTTTATAGCATAGCCTTGATTCAGGCTTGCTAAAACTAGACTGTTTGGGAGATTGAACAATTTAATAACTCCATTATTCAGGAAGATGCATACAATGATTTTAAATATGAGCATGCACAATTTTTTAAGAGCATTGATCAACAGGTGCAAATTATTAGAAATTGTAAAATAAAAAAGCTGAACAGAGACAAGAAAGATTATTTGGAGAACAGACCATACAATCCCCACCTAAATCTCAGACTTGGGGTACAAGATTCAATTCTAATATCAATGATGGAACTGATATGCAGAATATGGATAAACAACAATTGCCTGAATCAATGGGTGCAACCAGAGATGGTACTCAGAACCATTTTTTAGAAGAAGAGGAATGTCCCACTTTGAAATGATTGCAAAGGATCAGGAACCAACAAAATTTATGGAATCAGCAGAACAATTGGAATTAGCAGAGGAGTTCCAGGAACTTACAGGAACAGTACAACACCAATGGGAATCAGATGTACAACCATGGGAACAACAAGGACAGGAACAGTAGGAGATGGAAGGGTGGCAATTGGAATGAAAAGAGGAACAGGAACCAGTATTAACCCAAATGAATATGGGCCTTCCTGTTAACAATGATGAATTCCATTCCCCCATGTGTTGTCATACAAAACTCCAATGATGACTTTTCTGTTTACAATTTTTTTTCTTTGGAGGTGAATATAGAATGTTGTGATTTAGTAAGAATATGAATATAGCAAATACATTGATGGATCTTAAATTGTTTATACACAAGTTGAATTTTTTATTGCTGTTCAGTAATATGAATAATACTATTCATCCCTTGAACATTTCAAGTACATATAATCCCCTCCTACATCCGATACTTTCTTGTGAATTAGACATATGTGACTTGGGGAACTGGAAGTGAAAGGTAAGAAACCATAATTTATCCAATCTATTGGAACAAGAATTAGTGAGAATAAATGAACTTAAGAACAATAATGATGTCAAGATAATGCAACCTGATATGGGAGGGGGATGTGTCTTTATGGACAAGAATGATTATCATAGAAAAATGTCACAAATTATTGTCTCCAACATATGAGACGGTATCTATTAATGAGTGTAATATGGATCATCATAAAATTAGAAATGATTTTAATGACTTGTTTATTGAACAATACATTACTATCAAAGAATTAAAATTTTTAAATGTTTCTTATCCCAAAATTCCCACTATGTTTGGCCTCCCAAAAATTTACAAGAATATACACCAGCCCCCAATGCGACCTACAGTGGATTGAGGAGGTTCAATTATACAACCACTGGCTAAGTTCATAGATATGAACCTGAAGCACTTGATAGCTCAAGAGAATCATGGCTGTAAAGATTCTTGGGAATTTCTGTGGAGAAAGAATGCCCTCCAGTTCAAGCATTCTTACATGTTCATTTCCATTGATGTTTGTGATTTATATTTAGTTATTCCACACTAATTAGGCATTCAATGGTTTTCTGAATTCTTGTATGAAAAGGGGATTACATAGGCTTGGATGAATGTATATAGCAATCTTTTGTTTTGGAGACTGTCTTGTACAACAGTTTTATTAAATTTGGTGAAAATATCTATCTTCAAAAGATGGGTGTGGTGATTGGGGCTGCATGTGGGGGTCTTTTTGCTAATATTGTGATGATCGAGTGGGAGAAAACATTTATTTTTAGCAATGATTATTTTAGATTTTGTGCCTTTTTCACTGGATACCTGGATGGCATTTTTTGTATTCTTCGGGATGGAGAAGTTGATGATGTTCCCCCATTCCTTTTGTATATGAATCAGATAATGGATTTCCTCTTCTTTATACATGAATGTGATACTGTTCATATTGCTTATCTTGAGATTTTGCTTGTAAAAGATTGTGCTAATAATGGATTTACCTCAAGGATATATAGGAAGGATACTTATTCTAACAGCTTTTTGGATTTTAACAGCTGTTATCCGTTTCACCAAAAAAAAGCAGTGGTCAAAGGCCAGTTCTTTAGAGCTGCCTGTATGACCATGGATTGGGAGACCTTCTTGATAGAATGTGATATTTTTAGGGACATTTTTTTAAATGTGGATACCCTTTAGTTTCATTAACAGTTTGATGGCTAAGATTATTAATAAATGAGAATGTGGCCATTTCAGTTCAATATTGGGGGGGATTGTACCAACATAGGGCATGTCTTGCCCACTGTCACTATGAATGGTACCACCTTATGTTCAATAAGCCATCAATTAATTCAGCATTTGTAAGGATGCTTTTAGATATTCCTTCATTACGTTTCTTTCTAAAAATGTGCTGGAAAAGAACTGGTGTTTATTGGCACAATATAATGATTTTAGAGATTTGGTGGGTCAAAAACCTCAAGCATGGGCCATACTTGAAAATTTTTGAGAGTAGAACCTATATAAGAAAGAATAACACTGGAATGAAGAAATGTGGGGGGTTCATAATGTAAACATGTTTTAGTTTATGATAAAATAAGAATTCATTCTTTGCAATTTCCCCTCACTTGAATGGTATTCTTGACATACAAAAGGGGTGGTTTATTGTGCTTGCTACATGCTTTGCTCAGTTTTTTATGTTGGTAAGACTGAAAGGAAATTTAAAAGTCAGATATATGAACACATACGAAATTAGAAACAAAAAGGAAACTTAACGCTTTGTACAAACATGTTCATTTACGTAGTGAATATTATTTTAAATTTCATGTATTAGATCAAGTGTTGGTGGATGAAGGAGGGGGAACCATGGCCATTATACTTGCAGAAATGTGAGATGTATTGGCAATTGCTATAAACCTCTATCTCCTGCTTATTAAAATTAAAGCTTTGGCATTAATGATTTTTATTTTTAATAATTATACAAGATATTACAATTAATTGGTAATTTGCACTTGTATATATATATATATATATATATATATATATATATATATATATATATATATATATATATATGTGTGTGTGTGTGTGTATTTTTTTTAATATAATTATGTTAAATTTGTTTTTTATTTATATGTTTTGTATTGTTATGTTTATATATATATATATATATATATATATATATATATATATATATATATATATATATATTCAGTAGTTTGATCATAGTCTGCTTACTTAATTATTTATATATATATATATATATATATATATATATATATATATATATATATATATATATATATATATATATATATATATATATATAAATTTAAAATATTTTTAGAAAGTTTTTCTTAAATGTACTTTATATACATATATATATATATATATATATATATATATATATATATATATGTGTGTGTGTGTGTGTGTGTGTGTGTGTGTGGATTTTACATTTAATGGTTATTTATAATGATTTATTTAAGGGATGCTTTTTGAGGGCATGGGACTTTAAATACAGCTAATTGTTCTCAGAGACGTGGCAGAATATAACAATTTCATTGGTATATTTAAATTTTTACATTTATTTAAGATCTTGGCAGATATTATACATTATCTGATGATGTTCCTGGAGAATGATGAAAGCACTTATCAGTATTGCATTTATTTTATAATAGTGTATAACAAACTTGTGTTTTTACATCACATTTTCAAGTTATTTTGAGCAGTACCATCAGGATCTCCATTCAGCCATCCTTATAGTTTGTTTTAGACTTACAGCAAAACCTGGTCCATTTAATCCACTTTCCACTGGTTAATACAATATATACCTGCTGTACTTTGCCTGAATATTGCAGATCTCTTTCTGCATTTAATTTTTCCCATCCACCTGCCCAACTGTTTTTGTATTCTTAAAACTGGTGGATTTCGAGTTGTCCACCCCTAGTTTAAATCTGATTTTGGACACTCCTCCCAGTCCCATGTCATCGGCTCATTTTAAGCATGGAGAGATTTGTTGGGAAGCCCATCCCTTAGTTTCTTAATCTTGAATTATCTTTGTTTTCTCCCTTCCCACTTACCTTAAAAAAAGAAAAAAAAAATGCAATTTGTTCAGCTGTTTTTATTGTATTTGTGTTTCTTCCTACTTTATTTCTTTATTTTGTTTTTGCTGCTTGTTCTTAAAAGTGATCGACTGCATTTTTTCTGCTGCATTTATTACTGCTTGTTAGTAGCCTGATTCAATTATAAAATGTTTTTCTAATCCTCTTAGTTTTGTCTAAAGCACTTTGTCTTCTGGCCAATTGTTTTACTTTAAGAAGGTTTGTAGTCTACACTCTTGCAGCAGGAGAGGTAACTTACATCCTTCTAAGTTGGGAATTGCTGGTTGAAGGCTTATTGTGTCATTCTAAATGTGTCTTAGTTCTGGTTTAAGCACTTGAGCTTCAGTCCAGTTATTTTACATTAAGAAGGTTTGTGGTCTACATTCTTGTGGAAAGAAAGAGTAGGATCTGCCCTTCTGAGCTGTTAATTGCGGTTTGAAGGCTTATTGTGCCTGTTATTCTAAGCGTCACTGTCTTGGTTTGAGCATGTGTGTTCCAAGCCAGTTATTTTACATTAAGAAAGTTTCTGGTCTAAAATCTTGTGGCAGGAGAGTGTAGTTTAGACTCTTTTAAGCTGCGAATTGCTGGCTGAAGGCTTATTGTTTCTGTTATTCTGAAAGTGTCTTAGTTCTGGTTTAAGTACTTGAGTTCCACACCAGTTATTTTACACTAGGTAGGTTCATATTCTAGACTCTTGTAGCAGGAGAGTGTAGCCTTCAACCTTTTAAGCTAGGAATTGCTGGTGAAGGTTTATTATGCCTGTTATTCTATGTGTCTTTGTTCTGGCTTAAGCAGTTGGGTTCCAGATGAGTTATTTCACACTAGGGAGGTTTGTGCTCTACAGTCTTTTGGGAGTAGTCTAAGTATTCTACTGAATTGCTGCATTACTTAAACTGTTTTTTTTTTTTTGCTGCTGTTGTGACTGTGATTTTTTAGACTTTGAATTTCTAGTATTCCTGCATTTTATGGCATAGACTAGATTCAGGCTTGCTGAATCTCGACTGGTATCATCTGAGCTCTAAAACGAGCCATCTTACATTAAGAAGGGCCTCTGCACCCTCGTGGCAGAAGTGTGCAGTCAGGGACCCTTCTGAGTTGGGGATTGCTGGAATAAGGCTCAGTCTTGGCCTTTCTCTATGCATACTTTGTTTAGAATCATTTAACTTCACTTGTATTTAAGCATCGTGTTTCTGTGGGTTTGTGCTCAGTTTACCGGAGGTGCTCAGAGATTGCACTGTTGCCCTGTGAACAACTCAGTTGTGCATTGTGAGGAAACACTAAACACCTTTTTTCTACCTTAGCTAGCCTTAAAATAGCTGCTATTTGTAGTTCTTACAGCAAAGTTTGGTCCATTTATTGCGTCCACTAGTTACTACAGTATACCTGCATAAGTTTTACAGTTTTTTTTTCACAGCCAGCCTGCCTAAGCTAATTAAGCATCCTGAGGCAATGAAGCACAGCATGTACTGATATACTGACAACCTACAACAAAATACAACATGTGAGAGATTATGTAGAGATGTATCTTTATTATGAATTTGGAATCATTTAACCAAACCAAACAGCAAACAGATTTCAAACAGGTTGTTTGCTGCACTCCTGCACAAGCCGTAAACACATCACAACATAATACATATACTATGGAGGAACTCTCTAAAACCTACATAAAGTTCAGAACCTCCAAGTGCAAACCTACCACACACACTGCAGACCCAACACCATCCCACACGTCTATACCAACTCTCAGCCAATAAAAAAGCGAGGAAAAAACTCAAAACCAAATGTCTAGATCCTAGGTGACTACATAGTAAGACACACAGATGTTCCCCCATCAACAGGCTGGACAAGGGGAAGGTCATGGTCAACTGCCTGTCAGGTGCCAGGGATCTGTCAGATCACGCACACACTCAAGTCTCTCAACAAGTACTGTTATGATGTTGTCATAGTCCATGTTGGAGTGAATGACTTGAGACATTCCTCACTGAACTATATGAAGAGAGACATGACTGAGCATTCAGGTTATGTGTCCCAGACAAGTATGTCCCTAGCTGTGAGCAGTATTCTATCTTCACCATGGATGATGCCTCAATACAAACAAAATACGATTGCCTTCAACAATTGGCTTACCTTCTGGTGACAATCCAGGGGGATCCAGTATCTGACAGCCTGGGAAGATATGGTTTGCAGACCATGCTGCTTTTCCAGAGAAGGTCTTCACATGTCACCTCTTGGCTTTCAGTTACTGGCAGACATACTTGCCTCACCCATAGTACCTTTTTTAGGCAGTCAGAACAACAAAATTACCAATGTAAAAAAATCCATTAGAGGCAAACTCAAAGTTATGCTGCTTAATGCTAGGAGTCTAAATCTGAAACTGCACTCATTGGAAGCATGCCTTACCTTGGAAGATGCAGATGTCTGTGCAGCAACAGAGACATGGTTCAAGGCCACAGACAGTACCCCAGCCATGCAAGACTACAATGCCTTCCACATGTTCAGACCTCAAAATGAGTATGAAAGAACCAAAGGCAGAGGTATATCCATCTTCATTAAAGACAAATACACCTCAGGACTGGTCAAATAGTACAACTCCCTAGAGCTACTCAAAGTCCAACTAACTGTAGGTAAAAAACCCCTTCCATATCATTGTTAGCTGTAGGCCTTGTTTTGATCTGTTCAGGTATACCATGCACCACAAGAATCACTCTGCCTACCTGGATCTAGCTGAGTCACTAACTATACAGCCAAACACCTTTGCCATGGGTGATTTCAACTATCCTTCCATCAACTGGGAGTCATATATGAGCACAAACGCACTCGCCCTAAGGTTCCTGGACTTTGTTAATACAAATGCTCTGGAATATATAGTCTGCACCCCCACAAGGGGCTTGAATGTCCTAGACTTAGTACTCACCAATGTAGGGGTCTCTGCACAACCCCTGTGTGTTTCCCTCCCTGGTAATGTCTGATCATAAATCAGTCTCGTTCAAAGTATCACTCATACCTCACCCCCCAAGAGCAAAAAGGATGAACATTTTCTTTAAAGCAAACTATAGCTTCCTACATGATGGTATACATAGTTTCAAACCCCTGCTACCACTTTCAGCAAGGACTCCTATACAGAGAAGTGCACAAATGCCCTGTATAAACACCTATACAAATGTATCAACTCAGCTGTACCTGAACAGATCAAAACAAGGTCCTCACAAGAGAAACAAGCGACCCTGGTGGGCATCAAGCATGAATAAGTTATACAAAAAGAGGAAGAAACTAATGTCTAAGAACAAGAGGGAACTGACTTAGCAGAAGAAGGGCACCCTCCACAGCTTGAACAAGCAAATTAGTTATCTTGTAAAGTCCTCTAAAGCCAATTATGAAGCTAAACTAGCATTCCTAGCTAAGGATAACCACAAGGCATTATTTAGCTACATCAGAAATATAAAAGGGAAGGCTCAGCTTTGTGCAGGACTAGTAGTGGACAGTACCATTCATACTGACCCTGAGGACATCATCAACCTGCTAAGAGACAGATTTGGCACAAGCTTCACCTCCCCTGTACCCATCAGACCCACCCCAAAGCATACCTATCACCAGTCCTCTACCTAGTATCTCCAAAGAGCAGGTAATAACCACATTCTCCATGGCCAAAAACATATCTATATGGGACCGGATAACATCCCAGGCTGCCTACTAAGTGGTCTAAAACAGTACCTAGTGGAGCCACTTGACACTCTCTTCAACCACAGCCTAAGTACTGGCTTTGTTCCAGCAGAGTGGAAAACAGCAATAGTAATTCCCTTGCACAAAGGGGGTCCATCAACTGACCTGGAAACTATAGACCCATAAGCCTAACCAGCCTTATTTGCAAGCTCAAAGAGAGAATTATTATGGACCTTATCAACAAAGATATAAGTGAACTTTGAACTCTTGAACTGATGCAATTTGGCTTCATTAAGGGTAGATCATACTTATTAAACCTGGCAGATTTCTTCAAGAATGTCACATCACAAAAGCCCTGGATGAAGGCAAAAGAGTACATACAGCCTATCTTGACTTAGCCAAGGCTTTGGGCACAATCCCCCCCTCAGGCATCATTGAGAAACACACCCAGCTGGGACTTAACCCATATATCACTAAATTGGAAGCCAGTTGGCTCACCGACAGAACACATAAAGTCAAAGTTGGGGATTCCACCTCTATCAGCAGTTAACAGTGGTGCACCACAAAGATCTGTGCTGGGCCCTCTACTGTTTGGAATCTATTTCTCAGATGTTCAGGCAAAAATAGATGGCCTGTGGCTTATCAAGTTCATCGATGACTGCAAACTGAGTTCCCCACTGATGCTGACATACTTCAAAAAGGGCTTACACAGACAAATGATTGGTGCCAAAGCCACAGACTTAAAAATGTGTCATCATTCCTTTTGGCAAAGGGGAAGTCCCTGCAAATTACAATATTAACAGTACCCCCCTTAGCTCAAACCCTGTGGTTAGAGATTTGGGAACACAGGTTGATAGCAACCTTAACTTCACTCACCATGTGTCCACATTAGTAAGAAAGGTCTTTTATGTTGCACATCTCATAAGTAAGGGCATCCAGAGCTAAGGATGTTATAACTCCCCTGTACTCATCCCTCATCAGACCACTAATAGAGTACAATTCTCCCTTCTGTATGTACCTCACCCAACACCTGCAGCAGCTGGAGAGACCTCAGAGGTTTCTCATCAAGAAAATTCAAGGTCTTCAGCACGTGATCTCCATGGATGGACTGAAGGCCCTATCACTGTACTCTGTATCTTATAGGTTGCTGAGAGGCAACTTGTACCTGGCCAGCAGAGCAGCCATGGACCCTGTCTTAATGGAAATGGTGCACATCCACAAGTCAAACAGGACAAAGTTCACTCCCTCTATGGTTCTTAACCTAGCCTGTGACATTAACAAGACATGCTGAAGTGACATATATGTCTCCCAGAGATTTCCACTCCTCTGGAACAAACTCCCAATTCACTTAAAACAGAGCTTCTCAATGACCCTATTTAAGTGTAACTTAGAAACTGGATGGGAGACCCTAAATTCACCCCGGGGGGTGTCACCTATGACCCTCAAGGGTAAGGGTAATTGGTGCTAATTCTAGACTCATGCTACAAATATAGACCATACAACTTGGTCAATAAGGTAACAAGGGTATAACATGGCTAAACTTATAAAGGCCCTAGGGCCAATCACCTAGTAACCTCCTATGAGCCTATATATGTTGTCAATGAAGTCTCTGTTGTAGCCACTTGTAGGATATTTAATGAGTCACTCATTTCTCAGGGCTTTCCCCCACTTTTAATTCCTAATGAGTGTCGGGCCTTGCAATGCATGCTAGGTAAACATCAGCCTGCCCGCCTCAGCTGCACTCAACATGTTCCTGAATCTCATGTGTGCAGTGTGTGTGAAGATTATTGTTGACTTTTAATTACATGATGTTTTACTGATGACAGAAGAAGAAATATTAATGGATGATGATGCAGGCAGAATGTGGATAAATACTTCATGATGTCATAGAAGGGAGTCAAACAAAAAATGTACCCTTCAAATTAGCTACTAGTTTCCTTCACCATTTTTATTACTGTCTTTCCTAGGCTAGCTTGACAGATAAATTAGAAAGATAGATAAACAGATAGATAGATAGACAGATTGATTCAGTATGTTGCCACTCAGATATATTTAAATGGGGTCTATATCACCATTTCGAAAGGTGAAAACTCTGAACACTGTTTAATCAAACTCAACAGTTCGAAATCCGTAAACAGTGAACTTACGGAACGCTGATTTTTATCCCAGGGGGAAAAATTGCTGCTCTGTGAAAAAAAAAATTTGCAACTTTAAACACAAATATACCAACTCCGACATCGCACCACAGTGGAGGAAATAGCAAAGCCCCAAGGACGGCCTACAGATTTTTTTCCATGGGAAATAAAATCGAGTTCGCTGTTTACGGATTTTGAACTGCTGAGTTAGATTAAACAGCATTCGGATTTTTCACCATTCAAAATGGTGATATAGACCCTTTAAATATATATATCGGATGTCTGCTTCAGTAGACCGAAATCCCACTTACCCAACTTATGAAATATCAAGACGACAAACCCGAAATTCCATAATACCAACATCCCAGAACACTGATATTTTACTCCAGGTAAGTAACCTCTTGGCCACCATGGTGAACTTTGCCCCTTACCCCCATGGTAGAGTGATCTTGGGGCTGGTATATTTAGTTGGGGGGTGTGGAGAGTGAAGCCCCCCCCCCACATAGGTGGGTTTAGTTTTCTTTGGTTTTAATTTGTTTTTTCAAGTTGGCCAAGTGGTTACTTACCTGAAGTGAAATGTCTGTGTTCTAGGCAGTTGGTCTTCTGACTTGTTGGGTTTATTGCCTCAGTTATATGTACGTTGGGTAAGTAGGATTTCGGGTTTGTGAAGTAGATCCATACACTGACAGTTACATACATTGAGAATAAAAAAATAACAGAGCCACAGAAGCCCACACTATTAAAACTGCAACAGCTTTGATGTAACAGTGCACCTGTACTGCGCAACATCCATGCTGTTCAACATCTGTCCTAAGATGAATGTAATCATTCAGAGACAGCTGCTGAAGGCTGACACACTTGAAGATGTCAGCAACTGATTGAAATTCTAGAGTAAGGTATAAAACATTAGTTTTTATAGTGGAGTCACAGGTTTACACTATGCAAACTCACTACAACCATGTGTAAGTGCTCCTACATTTTTATGAAAGTAATGTTTCAGTAGGGACACTAGGTCACTTTTACTGTAAGTATGAACCCCGTTTCTCTGTCACATAAGCATACCACTGTGTATCATGTACAAGTTCAGGAATGATTATATATTTTGCAAGATAATATGCACGTATATTGTGACTCGTTTGTATCGCACGCTGTTGAATTTCCTTATCCTTCTGTGCCGTTATTTACAGGTTTAAAACAATGACCATTATCGCTGTAAGGCAGCTCGGTGATACATCGCCAGAATGGCTTGTTGTGTTTGCTGCCTCACAGAACTTTAATTATTGGTCAATTCTTTATGCAATCAGAGATCTAATTATGTATTTCTCACTTTGTCCATGGCCAGAGAAACTATTCTTTCTCATTGTTACATCAGCACCTTTATTTCTAAATGTAGAGTCAGGTAACTTAGGCTTTTAGAAAATAGATTTACTCTTAAAGAATCTGCCATTACTTTTAGCCAGTAACATTAATAAATGATTATTTAGCAAAGACATGACTTCTGTCCTAACAGTTTGCCTTAAACATCCCTTTGTTTCTTATCTTAGATTACTGTATTAGATTACGTAGGTCCTTCAAGAACTAATTTTTATTATCTTTGGCTGATCTCTTACTCAATCCTGAGATTTAAGATTGGGCATTCCTGTAAAATACAACTTACTGTTCCAACAAATACTGGTCATTGTGATCATTTATATTAACAATCAGATCAGACCTTTTCATAAAGTACCATTCAATTCACTATTGAGCTCACAGAATTCCTTAAGAAGAAATATTTCACTTAAGTACCTAATAGTCATTTTTACTTAATGTCATTTCATGCCAATAGTTTTGACATACAATTTATACCCAACATCTCATTTTACTTAAGTCAGTAACAAATTATCTTTGCCTGTGTATTAAATGCATTTAATGCCCATGACTTAGTTTAAGCAATCTTTCAAACTATTGCTTTTTAGAGACCAAGGCTACATAGATATACATAGCCATATGCATTTACATAGAAATATACGAGTGCATTAGAAATACTGAATGCTCAAAAGAGCAAACATAAAAAGAGCTATCATTTTATAGGAAATCTAAAATGATTGAAAATAGGAGAAACTAAAACTAATCTTGTACGAACTCCGAAATTGCATAACAATGGGGTAAGGGGAAATTCTCTTACCCTGCTGCAACACAATCTCATATAAAAGGTTGTTGGCAAAACCCCCATTAAACAGAGCATTCACTCATGAGTGTTCACTTTTTTACATCAGTGAAAAGCTTCCCTAATATGAACCCTATATATCTGTATCTATCTGTCTATATCTATCTATATATATATATATATATATATATATATATATAGATGTCTACACAAACTCATACACTTATCTGATTATATCTACCCAGACAGTACCTATAAATGGTCAATTGTGATCAGTGTACCACCCAGGTAAACAAATATTAAATAAAATAAAATATAATAAAATTAAAAAAAATACACACACACATATATATATATATATATATATATATATATATATATATATATATATATACATACACATGCATGTCTATCTATCTACTCTAACAATATAGACAGATATATTATTGATTTTGCATTTGTTTACTATGAAAGTCCAAATAGGCAGAAAGCTTGCTGCTTTTCAGCTGAGGCCAGGGTAGAAAAGGTCCACCACATGTACAATGCAGTATGACGCAAACATTGAAGCACAATATGCAATCGTGTTTCAAGCCTGTTACAATGAGAAGCTTAGTCAGATAGGCATAGGAAAGTGAGATTTTCCCGAGTTATAAATATGTAAAAAGAGGTATTAGAATCTGTCTTGAGAATGGATTATGATGGTAGTTATTGATATACTGGCATGGTAAAACTAGGTTTGGTAGAGTAGTGGAGCAGTTATATTGTATTATTCAAGAGAAGTGTTATGGGTTTTCATGTAGAAGTTATTTAGAACTTTAAGATGGTTATGGTGTGGAAATATAGAACATTTTATGCAGGTAGTGTCAGATTGATCAGGAGGTATGAAAGAACAGGACCAGAGTCTGATAAGTATTGCTTGAATTTGGTTTTAAATGGTTGTCTTTGAAAAAAGGGAACTGAGTTCCAAAGTTTAGAAACATAAGTTGAGGAGAGGGGGTCCCCTGCCTACTTGTTTGATTTGGATATGTTGAGGAGGGGCTTATTACCTATGCCAGAGAACACTGAGGGGCAATGCAGCAATTGCCTCATGTAGACAGACAACCCTCTCCTCCTACCACCCAACACTACAACCTGTGAGAGATGCACTTATATAACCCAACTGGAAGCAAAGCTGTCTTCACCGAAGACTGGACTAGACAGCCAAGAGGAGAAGATAAACACTTGCACCACACCGCACTCATCACATAGTCCCTCAAAACCTACATCACTGAAACACACACATAGAAACACAAAACACACACCTACATTTGTGGAGGCTCTCAGTAAAAACCTGCCCAAGCAACAGGGACCTCCAAAGCAGAAACACAAGCAACCTCCACCCCCAACACAACCCAAATGACACATAGCCCACAAACTCAGTGTGCCACTCAACCACAGCCCATAAGGCATAGCAACGTACCCAACACTCTAGTCATAGGTGACTCTATAGTCAGGCACACTGATGTTCCACTCACCAGGCTAAACAAGGAGAAAGTTACTGTCAGCTGCCTGTCGGGTGCCAGGATCCACCATGTAATGCTTGCAGTCATCAGTCCACAACAAATCCAAATATGATACTGTCATTGTCCATGGTGGTGTGAATGACCTGAGATGTACCTCCCTGGACTACATGAAAAGGGACATGGAGGAGCTGTCTGATCTTGTAGGCCAGGCAGGTATGACCCTAGCCCTGAGTAGCATTCTGCCATCACCCAGAATGATACCACAGTACAAGTACAAAATGACTGACTTCAACAACTGGCTAAGCTTCTGGTGTCATTCTAAGGGGATCCAGTATCTGTCTGCCTGGGATGACATGATCAACAAACCACGATGCTTTGCTAGAGATGGCTTGCACATGTTGCCTCTGGGACCGCGGATACTGGCTAAGGCTCTAGCCACCCCTATAGTGCCATTTTTAGGCAAGGTTCAAATGTCAAATTCACCACCGTAACAGGTACAAGCAAGCAAAATCTGAGGGTATTGCTACATAATGCTAGAAGTCTAAACCTCAAAATGCACTCACTCAAGGCACTCCTTAAAATAGAGAAGATCGACATCTGTGCAGTGACAGAGACCTGGTTCAAGGCTCCAGAGAGTACCCCTGTATTACCAGGCTATAATTCATACCACACCTTTCGGCCACCTAACCTGGACTGAAACACTAAAGGCAGAGGTGTGTCCATATTCTTTAAGGATATCCACGCCTCCAGGCTAGTTGCTCAGCATAATGCATCCGAGATTATCCAAGTGCAACTAACTCTGGGCAAGACCACAATCCATACTGTAGCTTGCTACAGATCCTCAGCCATGCCCCAAGATTTCCACTCCTCATTTCTTGATACATTGGAAAATATTAGGGTACAACCTAAAACCCTAATAATGGGCAATTTCAACTACCCCACCATTAACTGGGAAAAACTACTCATGTACCAACTCTTGTGCTCAACATTTTCCGGAATTCATAAATTCCAGTGCCTTGGATCAACGTATCCACACCCCTACCAGGGGCAGCAATATCCTAGACCTGGTTATTACCAACATGGGCAACTGGTGCACCACACCAGAGGTCAATTCCTCATTGGTCATATCCAACCACAAGCTAATTACCCTAGACATCCACATCTCTCCCCCACCCCCTATTAGGGAAACCACCGTAAAAAAATGTTTCAAAGCCAACTTCACGCTTCTTAAGACAGAAGTGGCAAACTTCACGACACCCATATTGATGGACAATAGAGGTATGACTGCTGAATCCCAGACAAATGCACTTTATAAGCACTTACACGAGTGCATGGATAGTGCAATCCCTGAACCAGGATGCTATCCTCCAAAAAAAGGAAGCCAATCTGGTGGTCCCCTGACATAAACAAACTCTACAACAGAAGAAAGAAACTGTTGCAAAAATAGAGTAAAATCCTATGACTGGAGGAACTCCCTGGTCAGCCTCAGTAAGAAGCTGAGATCCCTCATAAAATCCTCCAAAGCTAGTTACAAAAACAAAATTGCCACTGACTCTAAAGACAATCACAAAGCATTCTATAGCTATGTCAAGAATCTCAATGGCAACACTCAGATCTGCTCTGAGTTACAGCACAATGGCACTAAATATACAGAACCAACTGATATTGCCAATATCCTGGCAGATAGGTTCAGTGCTAACTTTACCCCTCTATCATCCCCTAAAGGGCCCATCTCTATACCGGAAGAATGCAAAGTTCCTGTAATCATGGCTGCACAGGTAAAAAACACACTCTCCAAAGCCAAGAACACAGCATCCATGAGACCTGACAACATCCCAGGCTGCGTTCTACATGAACTACAGAACGAACTG
This sequence comes from Protopterus annectens, assembly GCF_019279795.1. Lineage (NCBI taxonomy): Eukaryota > Metazoa > Chordata > Ceratodontiformes > Protopteridae > Protopterus > Protopterus annectens. The sequence goes on from NC_056729.1 coordinate 1,659,229,085, forward strand.
GCACCCCACCCAAGTACCATGTTCAACCATAGTCTCACTTCAGGCTATGTGCCCACTGAATGGCACACAGTGACTGTTATCCCACTCCACAAAGGGGGAGCCAACACGGACCCAGGAAACTACCGCCCCATTAGCCTGATGAGCCTGGTCTGCAAGGCTATGGAATTTATCACCATGGAACTTATAAACAATGACATTGGTAATCGCCAAACTCAGGACCCCACCCAGTTTGGGTTTGTAAAAGGCAGATCATGCCTCCTAAACCTGATAGACTTCTTTGAAGCAGTCACCAAAGCCATAGATGAGGGTTAGGTGGTTCACACAGCTTATCTAGATCTCGCCAAGGCTTTCAACACCATCCCCCACTCTGGAATTATAGATAAACTCACTAAACTAGGTATAAATTCCTATGTCACAAGATGGGTTGCCAACTGGCTCAATGACAGAATCCACACTGTGAAAGTAGCAGACTCCAAATCCAACTTCAGACCAGTGACAAGTGGAGTACCACAGGGTTCAGTCTTAGGTCCTCTCCTGTTTGGTATCTACTTCTCTGAAGTACAGGCTAACACAGAAGGTCTTTGGCTAATGAAGTTCTTAGATGACTGCAAACTAGGAGCCATAATCAAAACTCAAAAAGATGTGGACATCCTACAAAAGGGCCTCGCTGAGACAGATGCCTGGTGTCAAAGCCATGGCCTCAAGCTCAATGCCAAAAAGTGCATTGTCATTCCTTTTGGTAAAAACTCTGTACCCATGAACTACCACATAGGCGCTAGTCTACTTAGCACCGAAAGTGTGATAAAGAGACCGTGGGACACAGGTGGACAGTAGTCTCTCCTTTGATAATCACATCACCACAGTAGTCAGGAAATCCTTCTAAGTGGCACACCTCATTACAAAAGGCTTCTCATCCAGGAAAAAAGAGGTCATTTTTCCCCTCTACTCATCACTCATTAGACCCATTATAGAGTACAACGCCCCTTTTGGTATGTATCTCACAAGACATCTACAACAACTGGAAAGGCCGCAGAAATACCTCACAAAGAGGATTACTGGCCTTAAACAGATGCCTTACGCAGACCGTCTCAAAAAACTGCAGCTTTTCTCTGTCACATATCACCTACTCAGAGGCGATCTCTGCCTAACACACAAAGCTATGTCAAACTCAGAGCTTTTGGACATGCTTCACTTAAAGAAATCCCTCAGAGCTACACGCTCTAGGGACCTAAACCTTGTCACCACAATAATCAGACCATGCTGGAGGGATAGATTCCTGTCCCAGAGACTTCCCATATTCTGGAACAAACTACCTATCTATATCAAACAAAGCTCCTCGCTAGCACTCTTCAAGAAAAATCTTGATGATTGGATGGGAGATAGGAAATTCACCCCGGGGTTCACTTCTGTGGTTCTGCTCGACAGTGGCACAGGAAAATTATTTTCTTGGGGGGCGAAAGCCAGGGTACCTTTTGGATAGGCTTATATAGGCCCTAGGGCCAATAGCCTAGTACTACCTGTGAACCTATGAACCTATGAGGAGAGTAAAGGTGAAACATATATTTTTAGAACTGCAAAATTGTCTGGTTTATAGATAAGTTTATGTAGCATGATGAATTATGACAAAAAAGGTGATGATTACGTCTGATGTAGTTGAGTTGTTTTATTGATTGATGATGAGTTCTGTAATAATGGTTTGCTGCAAATCTGACTAATTTGCTATAGCATGGCTGTTCACCGGCAAGTACTAGACTAGCTTCTCTAGGAAACCATTTTAAACATAGCCAATTTCCCTTAGTGAGAATCAAACGCTGTGCTTCTTTGCTATGAAGCAAAAACATCAACCACTATACCAACCCCTAAAGGTAGAGAGAATGAAGTTGGAAGAGATGGTTAACAGCTCCTGTTTTTAATACTCTGTGCTACCAGTCAGACTTCATCAGGTGATTTGATTTTGTCTCCGCTTCAACATGTTTTATTGCAGTAATAACACATGCAACATAGAACTGTGTTTCCTATAATAAATGTGATGGGTTATATGAATCTATATGGTCAAGATAATCCACATGGATTCAAGTATTTAGTGCTAAGCCTATGTCTGATGACGAAATTAAATGGTTGCAACAACAAGGCCAATCTACCAAACTAAGTGTTTGCATCTTGTTATTTGTATAAGCACTGCAGGGATGCATGTTCAGTTACCAATGGGAAACTACATCATAACAGCTACTTTTTATGGAATTTAATTCATGCTATATAGTAACCAGAAACCAATAAAAAAACTCACCAAACAACTCTACTCCAAGCAGTCGCAAGTGAAAGCGCTCATCTCATTTTTTACTTCATGACTTTGGAATAAAGAGGATTTTATCTGAAGAAGGTGTTTTCGTGGTGTATCCTGAATAGTTACATTTTGCTGAACTCTACTCCAATACAAAGGCATCACTTTCAGGATTATAACCAACCAGCAACTGGTGCCAGGTTCCGAACATTCCACACTCACAGTGGCCCAGTAAAATACAGAAAAAAAATACTGTAACCTGAAATATTTGCCAAACAATTTATTGAAATCTAAGTCCTTTTTTCCCTTCAAGTTGTACTAGGACATCATCAGAGATAAAAGTACTTCCATAGACCACCCCTATCATTGTGTAAAACCCTGTCTAAGGCAAAAAACACAAAATTATGACCTTCATTAAGTTCTATATGTTTCCATAAAGTATTAGTTTGACTCAGCATTACCTAATCTACTATCTGTCTTCACCAGTTCAAGGACTAGAAATTTAAAGATATGATGTTTTTTATTGCATATATGTATTCATAATCCTATTGGTCTGAGGTCCAACTACCTGAGTAGATCTTTGCAATCGAGCAAAGCCCCGCCTCCCTGGGTAAGGCTTGCCTTATCCCGTTATTCCTCCAGCAATCTTTCCCAAATAGCTCAGTATCAAACTGTGGCTGTTCTTAAACACACACCATCCAAAAATTGTTCAGCAGTGCCTCCCATAAAAAAAAGATCATCCACACATCTGTTGTAGAAAGAACACAGAGTCATGAAAGATGGAATCTTTATGTTTTAACTACAAAAAACTGTGCAAGTAACGGGTTTTGGTCAAGTGATAAGTAGGGTTCACATAGCACATTGTTCTGTTCCCAAGAATACTTCAGTAAGGATACACATCTGTCTACCATGTGAGGTGTGGATCACTGTGGCTCAAAAGTGCTCTAATGTATTCTAGGCCTATATCATTAGGAATAGAAGTATGCTCTAAGGTTTATCTAGGTACAATGGAAAGCTAAAAGATGGTACTAAAGGTTTGTCACAAAGTAATAAATGATACAAATCATGTCAAAATCACACTAGTTAAACAAATCATAAAGCAAATTAAAATCAGTTGTTTGTTAATAATTTATTATCTATGTCCAATTATTTAAAGGTAGTGAAAACCTTATTTGGGTGGTCTCTATGAGCTCAAATACTTTGGACTTTGAGTAAATATCAAATCTAAATATTAATAGATTCATAGAGACTATAAAGAACATTAAGTACACTGACCATTATCGCTTTGTTATTAAACACCATCAAATGGCATCTACTACATTCTGGAGAAAAAAAAACAAGGCAGGCTTGAGATCAGTTTATTGGTTCATAGGTTCATAGGTGTTTTCTAATCTAACGTCCACAAGGGCCTTTTTAAGCCTAGCCATGCATCCAAGTCTTTAATATGTTTTTGTACCCTTGATAAGTGTAAGCAGGGTCTTGGGAGATGAAACATTTACAAGCAGCAACCTGGGAAATTAACCATCTGCACCCATTGGAGACATAGGTGCCAAACCATGGATGAATTTCATGTTCCCCATCCAATTATCCAAGTTACACTTGAATCTAGTTAGGTAGGAACTCTGCTTCACATGGATGGGGAGCCTGTTCCAGAGAAGGGGGAGTTTCTGGGAGACATACCTGTCTCACCAGCAGGTCCTATTTATATCATATGCAAGGATTAAGTCTTTAGAACAGGTAATTCTCATGCTGTTTGTTTTGTGGCTATGCAGGAGATCCATCAAAGTGGGGTCTGGCAATGGCCTGTATGCCAGGCAAAGGCCTCCCCTCAACAGCCTGTAGGAGGCAGAATACAGGGGATAGGGCCTTGAGGCAGTCTGCACAGGATATGTAATTATGCACTTTTTTCTTTTAGTAAGGAATCTCTGTGGATGCCTGGTTAGTTACGTACCAAAGGGGGCATTGTACTCAAATGACAGGTCTGATGAATGATGAATTCAGCGGAACAATGACTTCCTTGGCTCTAGATGTCATATCTATGTTTATAAGTTGCAGAACATAAAATGATTTCCTCACTACTGTAGAAATGTGATGGTCAAAGGCTAGATTACTGTCTATGTGTGTCCCCAAGTCCCTGACTACAGGGTTACCTCTAACTCTTAGGAGTGTGTTTTCAATATGATAGTTGCCAGGAGTGGCTAACTTCCCAATGGATACTATTATGCATTTCTTGACATTTAGTTTTAGTCCATGGGTCTGATACCAGTTATTTGTCTGTGTCAGCCCTTCCTGGAGAACATGTGTGTCAGTGGGGGATTCAAAGTCAGCTCCTAATTTGCAGTCATCTGCAGATGTAGTCAGGTAGAGTAATTACTCGCTCTTGATTATGGTATTGGGTTGGATGGTGAGTGTTTTCAATAAGTTTAATACATAGTATGGGTTTCCTGGGTCATAGAGGGGACTGATAGCTTGCAAGTTGTATGGTATTTTGCCTGTGTTGATTTGAACATAGAATAGCTTGAGTATTCTGTTTGACCAGCCTTGAGGTATATTTATTTTTGATGTAAATAGAGACACTTCCACCTTTAGTCCGTTTCTGTGTAGTAGCTGGTCTAAATGTATGGAAGGCATTATAACCTTGCACTGTTGGTCTGCTGTTTGCGGCTTTATACCATGTCTCAGTGACTGCACAGACATCAGCATTCTCTAGGGTGAAACGAGCTTCTAGGGAGTGGAGTGTTTTGTTTAGACTCGTAGCATTGAGCAGTAACACATTTAGATTTTCTTGGCTTTGATTTGCTATGTTAGAAGTACTTTCAGTTTGGTATTGCCTAAAAAAGGTACTATGGGGGAGGAAACATTTTAACTAATATTCTAAAACCTAAAGGGGAGAGGTGCAGATCATCCCTGGCAAAGCAGGGTGGTCTGTTGACCATCTCATTCCTTGCTGACAAATATTGCACGCTTTTAGAATGACATCAGAAACAAAACCAATTATTAAAGCCAGTCATCTTTTAATTGTCTTGTGGCATCATCCTTGGAGAAGACAAAATGCTGTTCAATGCTAGGCTTATAACAGCCTGGGACACATATTCCAAGAGCTCCATGATGTCTCTCCTCATATAGTCTAGGAAGGTACATCTCAGGTCATTGACACCCACATGGACTATGACTGTGTCATACTGGTACCTGTGATCCAATGACCTAAGTGCGTGTATAATGTGGTGGCAACTGACCGTGACCTTTTCCTTGCTCAACCTGGTGAAAGGGACAGCAGTGTGTCTCACAATAGAGTCTCTAATTACTAGAATGATAGAGTTTGTGGTGACTTGTCTTATGGGCTTAGAAGTAGAGGCTCTATGAGATGTGGGTGTATGTGTTGATGTGGGTGTTGTTTTGAAAGAGTGCATTCGGGGCTGCTGAAGGTATTTGTTATATATACTTCATCTAGGAGGTCTTTGGGGTTCAGGAAACTTATATTTATGAGTCTACTTTGAATTGTTTGTGATGGGTGCAGTGTGTTGTACTACTGACAAACTTATTGACATTAGGAGTGCTTTTATGTGAGAGCTTTGTCTCCAGTGACATTTTGTAAAAAAAACTCTCTCACATGTCATATCAGTTTATTTGAGAATTAAATGGCTGTCAGTAAATATGAAGGAATTCCTGGACTGCCTCAGGATGTGCATATTCACCAAGCTGGTAATGGAGATAGTGGGAAAGTTCATACCCATGGCATAGGTTCATACTAAGCTAACTGCCCTTGCGAGCCATTTTAAGCCTAGCCAATTATCTCTTGTGAGACTCAAATCCTGCACCTTGTGTTTGTAAGGCAAACACCTTAACCCTTGCACCAACCTTCCAGGTCTTTTTTTTATTGATTAGATAGTTTGCATGAGAACATAAAGTAATGTCAGGAGTATCCAGTTTGCAACTGTCATGTAATCAAATTTACTTTTCAAAATTAGTGGTATCATATTGTTTTATATTCTTGAGATGGGGAGATGTTGAGTAATAAATCTATCCCTCCTTCATGTCTTACTAAATTATTGACAGAGACTCAAGTATTTAGTTTCAATGTCTGTGGAGCCAGTTGAGTCCTTAACAGCATGGAATTCTAGACGTACATGACCATGAGAGAAACACAGAATTTATAGATAAAGTTTCAAGCCTGTACTTATAGCTTAGGGTCGTTAATATCATGATCTTTTAGTTAGGACCCTTTGGGGTCTTTCTAGCTACATAATGTCTTTGAGGAGATGAATACTAAAAAAGCAGCAGTTGTATCTTTCGGCATTTCCCAGTTAGGGGTCGCCACAGCGGAACTCCGGTCCGCTAATGATTGGCAGTAGATTTTTACGTACCGACTTGTCAGGCCTGACACACAATCTTCAACGTAGGTACGCCCATTCACACATGTCACCCCACAGAAGACGCTCTAGCTGAGACTCGAACAGGACAATGTCTTACTGTGAGGCGACAACGCTACTGCAGCACCACCACCGCAGCACTAAAATAAAGCAGCAGTATATTCTATAATTTGTCTCATCAGACAGTGTAAAGAGGAAGATTTACTTCTTTGGAGCTGCATGCAATGTCCTTAGTTATTTATTAGACTACAGAGGAAAATGCCCTGACTATTGTTGCTACATAGTGACCAGAGGATGGGGAGATGTTTACAAAGTTGTTGTAACCTCTGATGAACTTATCAGTCTGGCTCAGGGTGCTGTCTATACTGTATGTTGTTGTCAACATTTGTTTACAAAGGTGACAATCATACATTTTTTTTTGCATTTAATTTAAGGCAATTTCTAGCACAGTATCAGCTTCTATGTTTTGGTTTGCTGCTGGTGTCTTAACAGAGTGTCAGATACTGACAGAATAACAGCATTCAGCTTGCAGTTACTGGGAGGAGAAGTTAGTCAGATATCTAGGTTAGTGGCTTAGAGCTCCAAGAATCAGATGCCAAACAGGAAGGGTCACAGTACTAAAGCATGAGGAATTCAACTTGTTCTGCTTTTGCCTTCTGAAGTGACATCTGCTAATTACACGGACCATGATAGCCAATTTGCTATCCATCTTGCAACATAAGGTGGCGCAGTGGTGCAGCAGTTAGCAGTGTTGCCTAACAGCAAGAGGTTCTCCAGTTTGATTCTCAGCTGGGGTGCCTTCTCTGAGGAGTCTGCATGTCCTCCCTGCATTTGTATGGGTTTCCTCTGGTTTCCTCCCGTATTCCAAAGGCATACAATTATAGTGTTTCTCCCTGTGCCTCCCCTGAAAATAGGCTTGGTCCTAGTCAGGCTTTCCTGGTCAATAAATAAATAAGGGTCTCTATTTAATTAGAATGGGAATAGTATCAAAAACTTTGGTCAGATGCATGTATACTTTCTGAACTGCAAGCGGCTATCAACAGCTTCAGTGACTTTGTCAAAAAAGTTTACTAAATTAATTAGACATGGGCTTCTTATGGCAAAAAAAATGATGCAATTCTAGAACAATAAGCTTATTTACACCACAAATTATGAAAATGGATACTATGCATTCCATGACTTTGCAAATTAGGTTTGCTAGCCTGACAGAGCTATGTTCCATGGATCTGAGGTGGGGCACCATTTATGGAACACATAATAATAGTTATTGTCATAATTCAGGAACATATCCTGTTGCCATCTTTAAGTTGAATAGTTGTAGGAGGGTGCTCAGAAAGGGCACGCTTGTTACTGTTGGTTAAGTGAACCAATACATTGTCGTATCACATAAGGCGTATTTTTATTTATTTACTTATGTTTGATTCTTTTTGACTCCTTAAAACTGACATCAGCTGCTCCCAAGTCCTTTAATCATACAGCATATCTACAAGATCCCACTTATCTCCCACCAAGGGTAAACCTCATTCATGTCTGGGGTTAGTGTCCCACTGCTGCCAGGAAGTGCTTTCATCTGTTTTCCCTTCCCCTGTGCATAACCAATAACATCCTGAAGAAGGGTCAGGTAATGGGTGTCAGCTCGTTACCACTTCTCACTTCTGCAAGGGGCTGAAGTTAGCAAAACATCCCATGCACCATCAGGTGATACCTCCTGGGTCCTTACCTGGTCAGTCAGAGAATCAAACCACAACTGTGTACCCAAAGTGTGTGCACCTTCCCCCTCAGTCAAGGATGGGTACTCCCAAATTATCCTCCCAGATCCTCAGACACCTGAGCCTCCAATCAAATCCAGTCAGCTGGTCAGCAGCCCTTTTCCCCTATATCATGGCTCTGGGTCAACATGGTATTTTAAGCTTTAGACAACTCAGAATATGTTCATTAGTCTTAGGCAGACAAATAAACTTGGGGATTTGTGATTTTCGGAGACTGCACTACTTTTTTCTGCAAGTATATTAGCAAAATCTTTAGGACTGAAGTGGTTAATGTTATTATGAATTAGTTTAGAGAATTACTGAATGTTATTTCTTAATTGTCTGATATTATTAAAGAAGGATTTATGATTATACTTGGCTTCTGAAACTAATGTTAATTTGTGGTGCACTTTAATTTTCCTTATAGTAAATTTGACATACTTACTGGTCTTTTTAATAGAGACTTTAATATGGGTAGACTTTGATTTATTATGTTCCTTAATTAGATTGTTTTTTTCTTTTATTATAAACTTTATTAAATCTGGAATTCCACCAAAGGGTTTATTTCTATGTTCCCATTATTATTTCATTGTGATTGGAATTCATTGCTTTATGTTAATTGTTAGATGGGAGTAATATTCATTTACATAAATGATAGCTGAAGCTACATGACAGCTGGAAATCTTGCAGTTAAATTCTCATAGGTCTTATATCATTCTAATAGGGTTCTCATACTAAAGTCCTTGAATTCAGAGATGTTTATTGCAGTGGGTTTAAATGCCCCAAAGTTAAAGATTGCTGATTTGTGATCAGTTTGACCAAAAATGAGAATACTGCAGGAATAAGCCAAGTAAGTGCAATGCTAAGGAGGGCGAAGTAAATAAGATTTTGACACCTGCTAAGCTGGTTAACTATTCATAAAAGGGAATTACTAAGTCTAGGAATCATCAGGTGTGTCCATCCTTTGTGGTAGTCGTGCTTCAATTAATCAATGGATAGTTGAAATCATCCACCAAAAAGGTAATTTTATTTATTGATGATAGGTTCATAGGTTCATAGGTTGGTACTAGGCTATTGGCCCTAGGGCCTATACAAGCCTAGCCATAACAATTCCCTATTTCTTCCCACAATGTTTACTTCCCTGGACCCCTGTCTAGCAGGGCGACTGACGTGATCCTCGGGGTAAATTACCTATCTCCCATCCATTCGTCAAGGTTCCTTTTGAAGAGGGTCAAGGAGGCACTCTGCTTGACATGTATGGGCAGTCTATTCCAGAGTCTGGGGAGTCTCTGGGTCAGGAACCTATCCCTCCAGCATGTTTTGTTCATTGTGATGACAAGGTTTAGGTCCCTGGAGTGTGTGGTCTGATTGATTGGGATTTCTTTAAGTGTACTATGTCCAACAGCTCTGGGTTTGACATGGCCTTGTATGTTAAGCAGAGATTGCCTCTGAGTAGACGATATGTGACAGAGTATAGCTGGAGTTTTTTTAGTCGGTCAGCATAGGGGATCTGCTTTAGGCCTGTGATTCTTTTAGTGAGGTGTTCCTGCGGCCTTTCCAGTTGTTGCAGATGTCTTGTGAGGTATATACCAAACGGGGGGGTTGTATTCTATGATGGGTCTAATGAGGAATGAGTACAGTGGGACAATGACCTCCTTTTCTCTGAATGAAAAGCCCTTAGTGATGAGGTGTGCCACATAGAAGGATTTCCTGACTGTTGTGGCAATGTGGTTATCAAAGGTGAGACCACTGTCTACCTGTGTTCCTAAGTCTCTCATCACACTTTCGGTGTTTAGTGTACTGCCACCTATGTGGTAATTCATGGGTACATGGTTTTTCCCAAAGGGAACAACTATGCACTTCTTGGCATTGAGCTTGAGTCCATGGCTCTTGCACCAAGCATCTGTTTCTGTAAGGCCCTTTTGTAGAATATCTACATAATTTGGGGATTCAATAATGGCTCCCAGTTTGCAGTCATCTGCAAACTTTGTTAGCCAGAGTCCCTCAGTGTTGGTCTGTACTTCAGAGAAGTAGATGCCAAACAAGAGCAGTCCCAGGACTGAACCCTGAGGTACTCCACTTGTCACTTGTCTGGAGCTGGATTTGGAGTCAGCTACTTTTACACTGTGGGTTCTGTCAGTAAGCCAGTTGGCAACCCATCAAGTGATGTAAGGATTTATGCCCAGCTTAATAAGTTTATCTATGATTCCAGAGTGGGGGATGGTGTTGAAGGCCTTGCCCAGGTCCAGATAGGCTGTGTGGACTGCCTTACCCCTCGTCCATGGCTCTGGAGACTAATTCAAAGAAGTCAGTCAGGATCAGGAGAAACGATGAACCCTTTCAAAGGACAAAACTACCACTGTAACAGATGCAAGCATACAAAATCTGGAGGTAATGCTACTCAATGCTAGAAGTCTAAACCGCAAAATGCACTCTCTCGAGGCACTCCTAAAAATGGAGAACATCGATATCTGTGCAGTAACTGAGACCTGGTTCAAGACTCCAGACAGCACCCCTGAACTACCATGCTACAACTATTACCACACTTTTCAGCCACCAAACCAAGACCGAAACACTAAAGGTGGGGGAGTGTCCATTATTCACCAAGGATATTCACACCTCCAGGCTAATTACCCAACACAATGCATCTGAAATTCCTCAGGTGCAACTAACACCAGATAAGACTGCAATCCAAATTGTAGCTTGCTACAGATCCCCCACCATGCCCCAAGATTCTCACTGCACCTTTCTAAACATACTGGAAAACATTAAAATACAATCAAACACACTAATACTGGGTGATTTCAACTACCCTGCCATTAACTGGGAAAACTACTTGGGTACCAACACCTTTTCCCAATGGTTCTTGGAATTCATAAATTCCAACACCCTGGATCAACTAATCCATTGTCCCACCAGGGGCTCCAATATCCTAGACCTGGCCATTACCAACATGGGAGATAGATGCTCCACACCAGTGGTCGCACGCTCATTGGTCAGGTCTGACCATAAGCAAATCACCCTTGACATCCATATCCCACCCCACCCCCCAGTAAGGAAACCTCTGTATAAAAACTACTCCAATGCCAACTTCATGCTACTTAAGTTAGAAGTGACAAATATCATGGCACCCATGCAGATGAGAGCTGTAATTTCGACTGCTGAATCCTACACTAAGGCACTGTATGAGCACATCCACTTGTGCATGAATCATGCCATCCCAAATAGAACTAAGACGCTGTCCTCCAAAAAAAGGAAGCCAATCTGGTGGTCTCCTGCCATAAAAAAACTATACAACAGAAGGAAGAAACTGTTGCAGAAAAGAGGAAAATCCCAGGATGCAAAATACTCCCTTACCAGCCTCAGTAAGAAGCTGAGATCCCTCATAAAATCCTCCAAAGCTAGTTACGAAAATAAAATTGCCAAAGATTCCAGGAAACTAGTACAGAAAAGAGTAAAATCCCAAGAAGAGAAGACCCCCTCCCCCCCCGATCAGTATCAGCAAGAAACTACGTTCCTTCATAAAATCATCCAAGGCTAGCTTTGAAAGAAAAATTGCCATGGACTCCAAAGATAACCACAAGGCATTCTTTACCTATGTCAAGAATCTAAGTGGCAATTCTCAGATCTGCTCAGAGTTAGTGCAGAATGCCACAAAATACACTGATTAAAGCTTAAAAACCACCACGGGTGACAAGACTTGGTTCAAAGGATTTAAAATGTATCCAACTGGAGAAAATCAGTAGCAAAAAAGCTGAGAAGTATCCAACAACTTTTATTCTTTATGAAAGGTAAAAAATCAGTCAAGCGCTTTCGCCTGGTTCCTACCAGGCTTTATCAAGATGAAGAACCATTACAACACAGAATTGTTAAATACTACTTGAAATCAACAACTAATAGTTACAAATTCAATTAAGGTTGTTCTAATTACAGATTTAAAGCACCAATGACATCCCTAATATCAAATCTAGCAACAAGCTAGTGAAATTCATTGCACAAATAAATGTTAAAAAATGCTTTAAACATTTACGAAATTGCATCTGTATGAGCTCTTAAAAGTGTTAAACATGCAGATAGATGAATAAATACATAGATAAATAAATACGATCACTTGTCATATTAAAAACAGGTAAATAATAATTCATGAATTTCATTCATATACATCTCCTGCAGCACCAATCATAAATGTTGTCTACTGAAATATAAGACCCTATTTGATTATAAAAAGTTTAAACCATTAATAACCTAAACAATAAATACAGTAGGGTCTTCCCAGTCTAAAAATATATATATATAAAGATAAAACCTGAAGAGCAATGTGTAACCAACTCATACTTTTTCTCTATTTAGTTTTAGAAAGCTGGTTATACTAATACCTTCGTTCAAACCTGGAATTTTCGTGGCATTTAGCTTGAGTTGCCACATTAATTCCTTATTTTCCAACCGAGTCTCCCAGTCACCCACTCTGGGATCCTGAGTGACTTGATCCAAAACCAGAAATTTTAAATTCATTTTACTACAGACCAAAGAATGCTTATAAAAGGCGTTGGTATCCTTTTCCTTCAAAACCTCATATAGATGCTCATATATTCTTTTTCTTAGTGGTCTCTCGGTCTTGCCTATATAAAAACTGCCACATTCAGTGCAGGTACCGAGATAAACCACCCCTTTGGACGCACAATTAAAGTAGCCCTGGGTACTAACTCAAAAATTTCTGGATGGAATAAAGAGGTTACTTTTATCGTGAATGTAGGCGCATTGCTTACATGCACCACATTTAAAAGTACCTACTTTGTTGCAAAGATACAAGTCCTTTTTGTGCCTGTAGCCACGTTCCAATAAACCCTTTAAGTTGGTATCTCTCCTTCTTGTGAAACCAGGCTTGTCAGGGATGATTTTGTTAATGTCATCCTGCAATTTCAAAAGTGGCCAATATGTGAGAATGGATGCTTCTATATGATGGGAGTCTCTGGTATAAGTATAAATAAAATTACTACTTTGCAAACATTGGTCGGTGGCAATAGTTGGTAGCAAACCCATACCTTTACCAAGTAATGGTGGGTATTTTGATTCCCTCTCTTGTAGAACTTCTTTGATCAAGTTTTCCACCAGGTGCATTGGGTAGCCCCTTTCTAAAAAGAGTTTCTTAAGAAAATCCACCTCCTTCAAAAAAAGTGCTAATGTGCTTGTCATTCTAGATGCTCGAATGAGTTGTCCTTTTACAACACCTTTTTTCTGATAAAACGGATGACCGCTATCAAAGTGTAAAAAGGTTTTAGAAAAAGTTCCTTTTCTGTAAATTTGGGACTGGAAAAGATTGTTAACCTGGTCTTTACTTAAAAGAACATCCAAATAATGTAATGATTTATCATTGACTTCATGTGTGAAAGCTAAAAAATCGGTAGTTGAATTGATATAATTGACAAAGTCCAAAAAACTATCTATATCACCGTTCCAAAGTATACAGATATCATCTAGGTATCGCTTGTAATATACGATTCGCCCTACCCAACTAGATGAAAATATATACTTATTCTCCCATAGGTGTAGTACTATATTAGCGTATATAGAGACACAGGCTGTGCCCACCTTTCTTTTGCCTGAAAATCTCTCCATTAAAATATATAAAATTGTTATGAAGCACCACCTCCATAAATTCCACCAATAGATTAACCATACCATTACTAAATTCAGATTCTGTAGCTAGGACCTCGTTAAACCATTCCAATCCCGTCACATGGGAAATACTCGGAAACAGTTCTATAATGTCAATGGTTGCCATCAACAAATTGGAGTTGTATAGATTTTGATGAATGTCACTGAGGAATTCCCAAGAGTCCTTACAAATTAACCTCAAAGTTGAAATAAAGTTCTTCAGGGTTTGGTCTATAAACTTACCCAAAGGTTCTGTGATTCCCCCTGCACCTGCTACTATAGGTCTAAATTTCAGTGGGTTCAATCCTTTGTGTACCTTGGGGATCCCGAAAATGACCGGGATCTTGGGTTTAGCAACAGACAAATAATTGTATAGTTTCTCGTTAATAACACCCTGCATTAAATGGTCACTCAACATATAGTTAATCTTAGAATACGCTATGGTAAGCTCATTCCTCGAAACTAACTTATAAGTCACTTCATCCTGCAGCATGTTGTGAATGTGTTTCATAAGCCCAGTGATACATTAAAACCACCCCCCCCCCTTGTCGGGTTTCATCACACGTATACCTTCCTCTTTAAATAAGTGGGTTAGTTGCTGCATATAAAAATCAAAATTATTAGGTGGTGAATTTGAACCTAAAAGATGCTTCTTTCTTAGGTCCATTTCCACCAGTTCTTCAAAAATTTTTAGACTAGGATGGATAGGTGGATTAAAGGTACTGCTCCTAGTGTTGACATGATTAACAGCAGTTTGCCCTTTAAAAAATAAAGCTAAATTTAATTTTCTAGTAAAAAGTTTCAAATCCACTAGTGTTCTAGGTAGATCCATAGATCGTAGAGGCACAAACTGAAAGCCTCTGGTGAATAAATCAAAAAATTCTGATGAAATTACAATGTCCGTAAAATTGTATATTACCAGACCATCTTTCCTAAAAACTGATATTTGTCTGTGGGCTGCTCTTCACTATTGCTATCTATCAGGCAAATTCCATTGTTCCCCATTACTTACTTAAACAAAATACACTGAACCGACCGATGTAGCCAACATCCTGGCAGACAGGTTCAGTGCAAACTCCACCCCCTCTCACCCCCAAAAGGGCCCATAACTATACCAGAAGAATGTAGTGCCCCTGAAATCACAGACACTCAGGTTAAAACAGCCCTTTCCAAAGCCAAAAACACAGTATCAATGGGACCAGACAGTGTCCTAGGCTGCATCTTACATGAGCTCAAAGATGAACTAACCCCTCAGCTAACCACACTGTTTAAACTCAGCCTCTCCACAGGCTACATGCCAGAGTGGTGCACAGCAATGGTTATTCCGCTCCACAAAAGTGGAGCCATAACGGACCCAGGAAACTATCATCCTATAAGTCAGACTAGCTTGGTCTGCAAAGCTATGGAGCTCATCATCATGGATCTCATTAACAGAGACATTGGAACCCTTCAAACACTGGACCCTACCCAGTTCGGCTTTGTTAAGGGCATATCATGCCTCCTAAATCTGGTGGACTTCTTTGGGACAGTTACCAAGGCTATACACAAGGGAAAGGTGGTCCACACAGCCTACCTAGACCTCGCAAAGGCCTTTGACACTGTTCCTCACTCAGGTATTATAGACAAGCTCACCAGTCTGAACATAAACCCCTACATCATGAGATGGGTTGCCAACTGACTCACGGACAGAACCCACATGGTAAGAGTTGCAGGAGCTAGGTCTGACGCTAAACCTGTTACAAGTGGTGTTCCCCAGGGCTCAGTCCTAGGACCCCTCCTGTTCAGCATATACTTCTCAGAGGTACAGGCAAGCACAGGAGGACTATGGCTCACCAAGTTCACAGACAACTGCAAACTAGGGGCTATAATTGACTCTCCGGCTGACACAGACATCCTCCAAAAGGGTCTCACTGAGACCTATACCTGGTGTCAAAACCATGGTCTCAAGCTAAATGCCAAAAAGTGCATAGTCATCCCCTTTGAAAAAAACAAAGTACCCACAAACTACCACATAGGTGGTAGCCCCCTAAATATGGAAGACGTAATAAGGGATCTGGGGACCCAAGTAGATAGTAACCTCTCCTTTGATAATCACATTGCCAAAGTGGTTAGAAAATCCTTCTATGTGGCCCACCTAATCACAAAAGGGTTTGCATCCAGATCAAAAGAGGTCATTGGGCCCCTCTACGCATCACTCATCAGATCCATCATAGAGTACAATGCCCCATTTGGGATGGACCTTACAAGACACTTGCAACAACTGGAAAGACCACAGAAGTTCCTCATCAAGAGGATCACTGGCCTCAAGCAGATGCCCTATGCAGCTCAACTGAAGACACCCCAGCTGTACTTGGTTGCATACCGCCTAACCAGAGGTGATCTCTGCCTGACATACAAGGCCATGTCCAACCCAGAATTGATGGACATGCTCCACCTAAAGAAAACCATATCCCCTCGAGCCACACGTTCCAGGGATCCAAACCTCACCACAACAATAAATAGGATGTGCTGGAGGGATAGATTCCTGTCCCAGAGACTTCCCATGCTCTGGAACAAGATTCCAATCTACATTAGGCAGAGCTCCTCGCTAACCCTCTTCAAGAGAAACAGAAAGTTTACCCCAGGGATCACTTCAATGGCTCTGCTGGACAGAGGCACAGGGAACTAATCTAAGGGAGTGGCAAAAGCCAACACATTCTGGCTAGGCTTATAAATGCCTTCGGGCAGATAGCATAGTACCTTCCAATGAACCTATGAACCTGTGAGCCAAAGACAACCACATGACATTCTATAGTTATGTCAAGAATCTAAATGGCAATACTGAGATCTGCTCTGAGCTACAACAGAATGGCATTAAATATACTGATCCCAAGGAAATTGCCAATATCCTGGCAGATCGATTTAATGCCAACTTCACCCCCCCTCACCCCCTAAAGGGCCAATCACAATACCAAAATATTGCCAAATTCCAGCAATCACGGCCACACAGGTAGAAACCGCACTCTCCAAAGCTAAGAATACAGCATCCATGGGACCAGATGACATCCCGGGCTGTGTACTACATGAGCTACAAAATGAACTGGCACCTCACCTAAGTGTCATGTTTAATCATAGCCTAACCTCAGGCTTCGTGCCCACTGAGTGGTGCACAGCTACAGTTATCCCAGTCCATAAGGGGGAATCCACCTTAGATCCTGGAAACTACCGTCCCATTAGTCTGACGAGCCTGATCTGCAAGAGCATGGAATGCATTATCATGGAACTTATAAACAAAGACATTGGCAAACTTCAAACACTGGACCCCACCCAGTTTGGGTTCGTGAAGGGCCGCTCTTGTCTCTTGAATCTGATTGACTTCTTTGAATCAGTCTCCAGAGCTGTGGACGAGGGTAAGGCAGTCCACACAACCTATCTGGACCTTGCCAAGGCCTTCAACACCATCCTCACTCTGGAATCATAGATAAACTTACTAAGCTGGGCATAAATCCTTACATCACTCAATGGGTTGCCAACTGGCTTACTGACAGAACCCACAGTGTAAAAGTAGCCGACTCCAAATCCTGCTCCAGACAAGTGACAAGTGGAGTTCCTCAGGGTTCAGTCCTGGGACCACTCTTGTTTAGCATCTACTTCTCTGACGTACAGGCCAACAATAAGGGACTCCGGCTAACAAAGTTCACAGATGACTGCAAACTGGGAGACATTACTGAATCCCCAGATGATGTAGATATTCTACAAAAGGGCCTTACAGAAACAGATTCTTGATGTCTGAGCCATGGGCTCAAGCTTAATGCCAAGAAATGTATAGTTATCCCCTTTAGGAAAAAACATGTACCCTTGAATTACCACATAGGTGGCAGTACACTAAACACTGAAAGTGTGATGAGAGACTTTGGGACACAGGTGGACAGTGGTCTCACCTTCGATAACCACATTGCCACAACAGTCAGGAAATCCTTCTATGTGGCACACCTCATCACTAAGGGTTTTCATTCAGAAAAAAAGAGGTCATTGTCCCACTGTACTCATCCGTCATTAGACACATTATAGAGTACAACGCACAGTTTGATATGCACCTCACAAGACATCTGCAACAGCTGGAAAGGCCGCAGAAATACCTCACTAAAAGAATTACAGGCCTAAAGCAGATGCCCTATGCTGACCATCTAAAAAAACTCCAGCTGTACTCTGTGGCATTATTGTCTACTCAGAGGCAATCTCTGCTTAACATACAAGGCCATGTCAAATCCTAAGCTGTTGGACATGCTCCACTTAAAGAAATCCCAATTCCATCAGAGCCACACACTCCAGGGATCTAAACCTTGTCATCACAATGAACAAAACATGCTGGAGGGATAGGTTTCTGACCCAGAGACTCCCCATATTCTGGAATAGACTGTCCGTACATGTCAAGCAGAATGCCTCCTTGGCCCTCTTCAAAAGGAAACTTAATGATTGGATGGGAGATAGGAAATTCACCTCAGGGATCACGTCAGTCACCCTGATAGGCAGGGGTCCAGGGAAGTAAATATTGTGGGAAGAAATATCCGGGAATTGTTTGGCTGGGCTTGTATAGGCCCTAGGGCTGATAGCCTAGTACCAACCTATGAACCTATGAACCCATGAACCCAAACTGGGTGGGGTCCAGTGTTTGAAGGTTGCCAATGTCTTTGTTTATAAGTTCCATGATAACGCGTTCCATGCCCTCAGATCAGGCTCGTCAGACTGATGGGATGGTAGTTCCTGGGATCTAAGGTGGATTGCCCCTCATGGAGTGGGATAACTGTAGCTGTGCGCCACTCAGTGGGCATGAAGCCTGAGGTTAGGCTATGATTAAACATGACACTTAGGTGAGGTGACAGTTCCTTTTGTAGTCCATGTAGTACACAACCCAGGATGTCATATGGTCCCATGGATGCTGTATTCTTAGCTTTGGACAGTGTGTTTTTTACCTGTGTGGCCGTGATTACTGGAATTTTGCAATCTTTCTGTATTGAGATGGGCCCTTTAGAGGGTGAGAGGGGGATGAAGTTAGCACTGAATCGATCTGCCAGGATACTGGCAATGTCCCTGGGATCAATATATTTAATGACATTCTCTTGTAGCTCAGAGCAGATCTGAGCATTGCCATTTAGATTCTTGCCATAGCTATAGAATGCCTTGTGGTTGTCTTTGGAATCTTTGGCAATTTTATTTTCATAACTAGCTTTGGAGGATTTTATGTGGGATCTCAGCTTCTTACTGAGGCTGGTAAGGGAGTTTTTGCATCCTGGGATTTTCCTCTTTTCTGCAACAGTTTCTTCCTTCTGTTGTATAGTTTGTGTATGACAGGGGTCCACCAGATTGGCTTCCTTTTTTGGAGGAGAACGTCTTGGTTCTATTTGGGATGGAATGATTCATGCACAAGTGGATGTGCTCGTACAGTGCCTTAGTGTAGGATTTGGCAGTCAAACTTTCAGTCCCTGTCTGCATGGGTGTCATGAAGTATGTTACTTCTGACTTGAGTAGCATGAGGTTGGCCTTGGAGAAGTTTTTTACAGATGTTTCCTTACTGGAGGGTGGGGGTGGGATGCGGATGTCAAAGGTGATTAGCTTATGGCCAAACCTAACCAATGAGGGGGTGACCACTGGTGTGGTGTGATTTCCCAAGTTGGTAATGACCAGGTCCAGGATACTGGAGCCCCTGGTGGGACTATAGATTAGTTGATCCAGGGCATTGGAATTTATGAATTCCAAGAACTGTTGGGCAAAGGTGTTGGTACACAAGTAGTTTTCCCAGTTAATGGCAGGGTAGTTGAAATCACCCATTATTAGGGTGTTTGGTTGTATCTTAATATTTTCCAGTATGTTTAGAAAGGTGTAGTGAGAATCTTGGGGCATGGTGGGTGATCTGTAACAACCTACAATTTGGACTGCAGTCTTACCTAGTGTTAGTTGCACCTGGAGAATTTTGGATGCATTGTGTTGGGCAACTAGCCTGGAGGTGTGAATATCCTTGATGAATACGAACACTCCTCCACCTTTAGGGTTTTGGTCCTGGTTTGGTGGCCGAAAAGTGTGGTAAGAGTTGTAGCCTGGTATTGGAGGGGTGCTCTCTGGAGCCTTGAACCAGGTCTCAATTACTGCACAGATATCAGTTTTCTCCATTTTTAGGAGTACCCCGAGAGAGCGCATTTTGAGGTTTAGACTTCTAGCATTGAGTAACATTACCTTCAGATTTTGCATACTTTATACCTGTTATGGTGGTGGTTTTGTCCTTTGAGCCTTGCCTAAAAAAGGCACTATAGGGGTGGCAAGAGCCTTATCCAGTAACCTGAATCCCAAGGGCGACAGGTGCAGAACATCTTTGGCAAAGCATCGTGGTTTGTTGACAATGTCATCCCAGGCAGACAGATAATGGATCCCCTTTGAATGACACCAGAAGCTTAGCCAATTGTTGAAGAAAATAATTTTGTCCTTATACTGTGGTATCATTCTGGGCGAAGGCAGGATGCTACTCAGGGCTAGGGTCATACCTGCCTGGGCCACATGATCCGAGTAAGCTCATTTAGAAATCTTTCATGATCCTCTAGAGTTATGGAAGTTGACCTATAGCAGGATGTGATTGAGTAATTTGTCTTATTTAGGGTCATTTGAAGTTGAATAAATTCTGTTCAGAAACTGTTTAGAGATATTAGCATCTCTGACAAATATGGATACTCTTGTGCAGGCTCCAGCAGGTCTGAAAGTATGATAACTGTTGAAAACAGAAAAAATATATATGCCTGCCAAAGCAACAAGGATAGCAAATGACACTCACAGAAGACAGTCTCATTAGTTTAAGTGTAGTTTATTTATAGTGAACATCTGAAATAAATCTAATTTTAACAAAAAATGGAAAATGAAAACCAGAACACAATTTGCTTACATTCCAGTTCTGTCTTTGACAGTTCAGTTTCAAAGATTCTAAATCCATCCATCCATCCATCCATCCATCCATGCATCCACCCCTTTTTCCCATTTTTGTACATGGGGTCAGGGTGTCACTTCACTAGTGACAACCATCTACAGCCAAGATTCTAAATGAAATGTCAGAATTCCTTACAATTTCTTGGTATTGCTGATTTGGACAAACTGCCTCATACATACACAATTAAACATATGCTACTTGTCTATGACTATGATCATAGTATTCCACCAATAAATCCACAGGTAAGCTCTTGTTACTTCCCAGGTAAAACCACAGGTTAGTATTCCACCAATAAATCCACAGGTAGGCTCTTGTTACTTCCCAGGTAAAACCACTGGTTAGTTCCTGGTACTCCACAGCTCTTCTGGGTATGGTTCCCCAAAGAGTCTCCTCTCTTGTTCTTGAAACATTCCTCTCTAATAGAAGCAGACATCTGTCCTGAGCAGCACATCTTGCTTTGAACAGCATATCAGCAGGTGACTCAGATTAAACTCTGCTACTGCACTTCACTACTATATTAAGTTATCCATATGCATGACTATTCCTTACTCTATGTAGTGTTCACACTGTCTCAAAACAATACTCCTAACATATCCAAACAGAAACATATGTCCACACACCAGAGAAACCATGTAAACTCCTACTCCTGGTCAACTTGTATGCCTTTTTCTTTGTTTAGGTCAGGTACTTGTGCTTCTGAAACACAGCTGACTAAAATACGCAATTTTCAAAATTCAGTGAACAGGTGTCACTCACTTACAGCTACCTGCCACAAACTGAGATTAAGTAGTTATCAGCTAAAAGACATACACTTCTGATACTACATGGTGGTTGTTTATAAAGTGCTGTAAGCAGCAGGTGGTTATGGATATATATGTAGGATGAAGTTTGCCAATTGCTAAACAGCTTAGTGTATATGATGTGGGAGGTTAGAAGGGGTGACGGGATGTGTAGAAAGATAAGGGTATTGCTGCATTATATGGCATTGATATTGGTATTGTGACATGGAACATTACGAGCTCTCACATGCACACACAAAATATGCAAACCAAGTTGCCAGCATTACACCCAAAACACTCACTATGAACACTAAGGAACAAACACATAGACCGCATATGCGGAGGTACTCACATTGGAGGGCGATTGGCAAAATGGTTAAAATGTTTACCTTTTAAACGCAAAGAACAGAGTTTGATTCTCACATGAGGTAATTGACGAGGCTTAAAATGGCCCTCAAGGGCAGTTAGCCTACCACTAATATATGAATACACTAATCTATGAATAATCTATGCAATCCATCCAAACCTCTGAGCCCTCCTAAAAGTATTTGTCAGTGGTCCTGTGCACAATTATTAAATACAGCACCTCACACAACACACAACTCTAAAAATTCAAGTAGCCTTGGTGGCAAGCCAATAAGGAACACACCACAACACCCAAACATTCCAGTTATTAGAGATTCTATTGTAAGACATACTGATGTCCCCCTTACCAGGCCAAACAAGGAGAAGATCACAGTGATCTGTCCGTCTGGATCTGGGATCCACCAGATCACACATGCACTTAGGTGTTTAACCACAAGTATCAGTACGACATGGTCATAGTCCATGTGGGTGTAAATGACCTAAGACCTACCTCACTAGACTATATGAAGAGAGACATGATGGAGCTCTGTGTATACGAGTTACAGATGGGTATGAATCTAGCCTTGAGTAGCATCCTACCTTCACCGATGATGCCACAGTACCAGCAGAAAATGATTTACTTCAACAATTGGATTACTTTCTGGTGTCAGACCAAGGTTCATAGGTAGGTACTAGGCTATCGGCCCTAGGGCCCATACAAGCCTAGCCAAAAAATGTACCCTGGCTTTCGCCACCCAAGAAAATTATTTTCCTGTGCCCCTGTCGAGCAGAGCCACAGAAGTGATCCCCGGGGTGAATTTCCCATTTCCCATCCAATCATCAAGATTTTTCTTGAAGAGTGCTAATGAGGAGCTCTGTTTGACATAGATAGGTAGTCTTTTCCAGAGTTTGGGAAGTCTCTGGGACAGGAATCTATCCCTCCAGCATGTTCTGTTTGTTGTGGTGACAAGGTTTAGGTCCCTAGAGCATGTAGCTCAAAGGGATTGGGATTTCTTTAAGTGGAGCATGTCCAACAGCTCTGGGTTTGACATAGCTTTGTATGTTAGGCAGAGATCGCCCCTGAGTAGGCGATATGCGATGGAGTAAAGCTGTAGTTTTTTGAGACGGTCTGCATAGGGCATCTGTTTGAGGCCAGTAATCCTCTTTGTGAGGTATTTTTGTGGTCTTTCCAGTTGTTGTAGATGTCTTGTGAGGTACATACCAAAAGGGGCATTGTACTCTATAATGGGTCTAATGAGTGATGAGTAGAGGGGAACAATGACCTCTTTTTTCTGGATGAGAATCCTTTTGTGATGAGATGAGCCACGTAGAAGGATTTCCTGACCACTGTGGCGATGTGATTATCAAAGGAGAGACTACTGTCCACCTGTGTCCCAAGGTCTCTTATCACATTTTTGGCATTAAGTAGACTACCAGCTATGTGGTAGTTCATGGGTACAGAGTTTTTACCAAAGGGGATGACAATAAACATTTTGGCATTGAGCTTCAGGCCATGGCTTTGACACCAGGTATATGTCTCTGAGGCCCTTTTGTAGTTTGTCCACATCATTAGGAGTTTCGATTATGGCTCCTAGTTTGCAGTCATCTGCAAACTTTGTTAGCCAAAGACCTTCTGTGTTGGCCTGCACTTCAGAGACATAGATACCAAACAGGAGAGGACCCAGGACTGAACCCTGTGGTACTCCACATGTCACTGGTCTGATGTCGGATTTGGAATCCGCTACTTTCACAGTGTGGGTTCTGTCCGTGAGCCAGTTGGCAACCCATCTTGTGACATAGGGATTTATACCTTGTTTAGTGAGCTTATCTATATTTCCAGAGTGGGGGATGGTGTTGAAAGCCTTGGCGAGATCTAGATAAGCTGTGTGAACCATTTTACCCTCATCTATGGCTTTGGAGACTGCTTCAAAAAAGTCAATTAGGTTTAGGAGACATGATCTGCCTTTTACAAATCCAAACTGGGTAGGGTCCAGAGTTTGGAGATTACCAATGTCTTTGTTTATGAGTTCCACGATGATACGTTCCATGGCCTTGCAGACCAGGCTCGTCAGGCTAATGGGGCGGTAGTTTCCGGGGTCCGTCATGGCTCCCCCTTTGTGGAGTGGGATACCCATCGCGGTGCTCCATTCAGTGGGTACAAAGCCTGAGGTGAGGCTATGATTGAACATGGTACTTAGGTAGGGTGCCAGTTCATTCTGTAGTTCATGTAGAACGCAGCCTGGGATATTGTCAGGTCCCGTGGATGCTGTGTTCTTGGCTTTGGAGAGTGTGTTTTTTACCTGTGCAGCCGTGATTATAGGAACTTTGCATTCTTCCGGTATAGAGATGGGCCCTCTAGGGGGTGAGAGGGGGGTAAAGTTAGCACTGAACCTATCTGCTAGGATGTTGGCAATATCAGTTGGTTCTGTATATTTAGTGCCATTGTGCTGTAACTCAGAGCAGATCTGACTGTTGCCATTGAGATTCTTGACATAGCTATAGAATGCTTTGTGGTTGTCTTTAGAGTCAGTGGCAATTTTGTTTTCGTAACTAGCTTTGGAGGATTTTATGAGGGATCTCAGCTAGGGGATCAAATATATGTCAGCCTGGGGACAGGTGATTGACAAACCATGATTCTTTGTCAGAAATGGTTTGCACTTGTCACCACTTGGCTTCTGGATACTGCCAAAAACTTTATCTATCCCCATAGTGCCTTTTTTAGACAGTGCCAAGTTGTTAAACTCTCCAACATAGCAAAAAGCACTCATGACTGCCTAAAGGTACTGCTGCTCAGTGCTCAGAGTTTAAAAAAATGCACTCATCTCCCTGGAGGATGCAGACATATATGTAGTCACAGAAACATAGATCAGAACCATGGAAAGCACCCTGGCAATCAAAAGCTACAATGCCTTTCAAACATTTTGATTCCTGTCAGCTCAGGATAAAACAAAGGGAGTTGGTGTCTCAGTGTTCATAAAGGACAAGTGCACTGCTAGTCTGGTCCAACAATATGATTCGCTGAGCTGGTCCATGTCCATAACCACAGGTGTGACCCCTTAACATATCATTTCTAATTACAGATCCTCTAACATGAGTCTGGAAAGCCACACCTCCTACCTAAACCTACTGGAATCTCTTAACATTCAGCTTAACCCCATATTTATGGGTACCTTCAACTACCCCTTCATAAACTGTGAGACTTGTATGATCCTTACTTCACTTGCTCAGAGGTTTTTGGACTTCATCAATGCAAACAACCTGGAGCAACCAGTTAGCTTCCCAACTAGAGGTACAAATATCCTAGACCTGGTACTCACGAACATGGGGGATGTTGCTCCCTCCCATACATTAATTCCAACCTGGTAAGATCTAACCACAAAATGATGTCCTTTAGAATTAAAACTATCCTAGAATTCCCATCAAACTCCAAATCTATTAAGAACTTTGCTAAGGCCAATTACCTCAAACTATGTGAAAGCTTATTAAACTCCCAAGCCTCGCAGAACCCGGATGACACTTAGGCCTACTCTGAGCTGTACACAAAAGCACCGTACAACCATGGTCTGTATCACAACATTGCACTTACAAAAGTTTGATTGTTGTAATATCGAACCATTATGTTTGAAACCCAACAAAACAGAAAGCACAGAAAAACAAAAAGAAAACTTAACCTTAAAGCTAAACTGAAGTGGGGGGCTTCACCCCCCCAACATGGGTGGAGCTGTGCCCCCCACCCCCCCCTACTTAAATATACCAACTCCAAGATTGCACCACAGTGGAGGAAATAGCGCAGCCCCAAAAACAGCCCACTGATTTTTTCCTTGGGAAAAAATTTGATGTGGCGTGGCCTCATTTTTTTCCACTTTTGGACTTTAGGGTTCAATATTACAACGTTCTAACTTGTTTTAGTTTGACGTTGTAATATAGTCGCGTGTAACCACATTCATAGGTATGTAGTACCTGTCTGAGTCAAACCTATGATTACTGGCAAAAATATACCACCCTGGTGGACCCCCTAGCATAAATAGTCTATTCAACAAAAGGAAAAAAATCCTCAACAAAGCCAAAAAGGAACAGACGAAACAGTGCAACAAGACACTCACCAGTCTAAACAAACAAATTAGAGAGATTCTCAAACCTGCCAAAGTAAAATATGAGGCAAAGATACCCTCCCAGGTGAAAGGAAACTATAGGGCTTTTTTAATTATGTTCGTAACCTCAGTGAAATGCTCAGCAATATGCCAAGTTAATCACGAATAGCAACACTTACACCCAGCCTGAAACTATAGCAAACCTGATGGCCAACAAGTTCAGTTCAAACATCTTCCCCCATCACCTTCTACCACATCCAAAGAAACACCCATAGCCAAATCCTTGCTGGTCATTAAAATTGAGCAGGTACTTGTTGCACTTGCTAAAGCCAAAAACACAACCTCCATGGGTACCAACAATATTACAGGACTCTTCATAAATAGCTTAAAACAGAATCTATCAGGGCGACTAGAAATCTTCTTTCACCACAGCCTCTGGATGGGCTTTGTCCCAGACGAATGGAGGACTGCAACAGTCATCCCTCTCCACAAGGGGGGCCCATCAACTGACCCGGAGAACTACAAACTCATAAGCTTGATCACTCTTATCTGCAAGGCCATGGACAAAATTATCATGGACCTGATCAATAAGAGCATAGGAAATCTCCAAACACTAGACCAGACCCAAATTGGCTTTGTCAAAGAGAGGTCTTGCCTGTTTAATCTGGTGGACTTGTTCGAGAAAGTCATCAGGGCCATAGATAAGGGTAAAATGGTACACACCATTTATCTAGACCTGGCCAAAGCTTTCAACACAATCCCTCACTTGAGTATCATAGATACACTTACAGAATTAGGCTTAAACATCTACATTGTCAGATGGATAGTAAACTGGCTTATTGCAGGACGCATGCTGTCTGGATAAGTGAATCCACTTCTGATAAGAAATATGTTACTGACGGTGAACCACAGAGCTTAGTGTTAGGATCCCTCTTGTTTGGTGTATACTCTCTGAAGTAAAGGCCAATGTTGGGGGCCTCTGGTTCATGAAGTTAAACAATAACTGATTGTAAGCTGGGAGCAATCACTAAATCCCCAGACAATGTTGTCATCCTACAAACAGCCCTAAAAATGACAAACAATTGGTGCCAAACCCATGGTCTGAGACTAAATGCTAAAGAATCATCCAAAACAGCACCACCAAGAATGATGGCAGTTATCTTCCTTAATGTTTTAACTATTTCTACTGTTCCTGGCATTTGTATGTTGTTTTTGTATGTTGTAAGCACTATTATTATTAAAAGTTTACAACTCTGTGTGGACTTACATTTGTGGAGGTGCTGTTTTGAAAAGTTTTATTGGTTGATCACCTCTTGCTTTTTTCTTGGTTTCTTTTTTATTAAATGCTTAAAAATACATAATAATATATTTTGGTAAATCAGATATCCATGAAAATTATAATATTGATAGCATGCCCTTAAAAGTAGACCCAGTGGTGAGTGACCTCAGAAAACAGATAGTAACCCAAGCTTTGACCACCAGGTAGCTATGGTAGTGAGTAAATCCTTTTGAGTGGCTCAACTTATAAGTAAATGCATGGCATCAAGATTAAAGGAAGTCACAGTGCCATTGTACTCAGCCCTTATCAGGACCATAATCATGTGCAATGCTCCCTTCTGCATGTACCTAACCAGGCACTTACATCAGTTGGAGTGGCCACAGAGATTTCTCACTAAAATAACTACAAAGCATAAGACACATCTTATGAAGACTGACTAACGGTCATATTCCTTTACTCCATCTCATATCATTTATTGAGAGGTGACTTATGTCTGACCTACAAGATATTCTTTGATTCAGCCCTGATTAAAATATTACATATTCACAAGAAAAATTCTATGAATGTTATGCATTTCATGGACCTGGAACTTATTTGTGACTTTAACAGATCTTGCTAGAGAGACAGATTTGTATTGCAAAGGCTACCTCATCCATGGAATAAGCTTCCCATCTTCATAAAACAAAGTCCATCCCTCACTCTTTTCAAAAAGAATTTAGATAGATGGATGGGGAACTGGAAATTCACTTCAGAGGTGCTGCCCATATCCCTTATAGACAGAGGCACTCATAAAATTGTCTAAGGCCAGCTTCGAGAGAAAAATTGCACAGGACACTAAGGATAATCACAAGGCTTTCTTTAGTTATGTTAGGAACCTGGGTGGGAATTCACAGATATGCTCAGAATTAGTCCAAAATGTCAAAAAATACATCAAACCCACAAACATTGCCAACATCCTAGCTGACAGGTTCAGCGCAAACTTCTCCCCCCACTCCCCACCAAAAGGGCAAATATCTATCCCAGCAGAGTGCTGCCCCCTTGACATCTCAGATGCTCAGGTAAGAGCCGCCCACTCCAAAGCAAAAAACACAGCATCAATGGGACCAGACGGTGTCCTGGGCTGTGTCCTACATGAACTCCAAGAAGAACTAAACCCAAACATAAAACTACTGTTCAATCTCAGCCTTACTAACGGATATGTACCCAAAGAGTGGCATACAGCAACAGTGGTCCCTCTCCACAAAGGTGGTGTCTCAACGGATCCTGGAAACTATCGCCCCATAAGCCTGACTTACTTGGTCTGCAAAGCTATGGAAAGGATCATCATGGACCTCATAAATAAAGATATTGGGGACCTACAGACACTGGATCCTACCCAGTTTGGCTTTGTTAAGGGCAGATCCTGCCTCTTAAACCTGGTCGATTTCTTTGAAACAGTCACCAAGGCCATTGACGAGGGGAAGGTGGTCCACACAGCCTACCTGGACCTCACAAAAGCCTTCGATACAATACCCCACTCAGGCGTTATAGATAAGCTCACCAGCTTAAATATAAACCCCTATGTCACTAGATGGGTTGCAAACTGGCTCAAGGACAGAACCCACATGGTTAGAATTGCTGGAGCCATGTCAGACTCCAAACCAGTTACAAGTGGCATCCCACAAGGCTCAGTCCTGGGACCTCTCTTGCTCTGTATATATCTCTCAGAGGTACAGGCCAACATGGAAGGACTGTGGCTGATCAAGTTCGCAGATGACTGCAAACTGGGTGCCATAATTGACTCTCCAGCTGACACAAGCATCCTCCAAAAGGGCCTCATAGAAACAGACAACTGGTGCCAGAGCCATGGCCTCAAGCTAAACGCCAAAAAGTGCATAGTCATCCCCTTTGGCAAAAACAAAGTGCCCACAAATTACCACATAGGTGGTAATCCATTAAGTACAGAAGAAGTAATTAGGGACGTGGGGACCCAAGTTGATAGCAATCTCATTTGACAACCACGTGGCCAAAGTGGTTAGAAAAACATTTTATATAGCCCACCTAATCATGAAAGGATTCACATCTAGATCAGGGGAGATCATCGTGCCTCTTTACTCATCCCTCATCAGGCCCATAATTGAGTACAATGCCCCTTTTGGGATGTACCTTACCAGACACCTGCAGCAACTGGAAAGACCCCAAAAGTACCTCACCAAGAGGATCAAAGGGCTCAAACAGATGCCATATGCTGCCCGGTTAAAGAAACTCCAGCTCTACTCAGTGGCATACCGCCTGCTCAGAGGCGATCTGTGCCTGACGTATAAAGCCATGTCCAAACTGGAATTAATGGACATGCTGCACCTCAGAAAATCCAAATCCCATCGAGCTACGCTTGAGAGACTTGAACCTCAGCACTGAAATAAATAGGACATGCTGGAGGGACAGATTCATAACCCAGAGGCTCCCTTCACTCTGGAATAAAATCCCAGTCCAGGTTAGGCAGAGTCCCTCATTGATTCTCTTCAAGAGGAATCTTGATGAGTGGATGGGAGATCGTAGGTTTACCCCGGGTATCACTTCTGTGTCACTGTTAGACAGAGGCACAGTATACTAACCTCGAAAAAGGGCATAGCAAAATTAATTTAAAATGGGTGACGAAAGCCAAACACACTCTGGCTAGGCTTATAAATGCCCTAGGGCAGATAGCCTGGTATGAACCTATGAACCTATGAACCTATGAACAAAATGACTCAGGGATCTAGTATGGTTGGTTTAGACTTTGATTTCCATTTTCTATTAATTGCTTTTTTGACAGACACCAACATTAAACTCAGCAAGGCCTTACAAGGCCTAGGGCAATTCCAACTATGTGTCACAGCTCAAAAAATCATTTTCTTAGTTACACTAATTTGTTCAGCCAGTATTTCTGACAGAGTAGCCTTCGGTGATTTGTTAAAGTCTGCCAACTTATTACATTCTCAAAAGATGTGATCCCAATAACCTCTTTCTTTCTCATGAGACCTCAAACAATTGTAATCTACCTCAGGAAAAATTCTTTGGAATCTACTTGGGGTATAAAAATGCCCCTGCAAACACCTCCAAGCAAAAATCTTAAATGTTCTAGATTTTATTGTGTATTTAGTAGCCATGTACTTTTATTGTCGTGTATGTTTTGCAAGAGTAGATTCATCATATTTGCTGTGTGGGAAACCAGTTTAAAAGCTAACTAATATGGTTTTGAACAGTCAACATGACATCCATTTGTGAAAGCCTTTTCTCTACTGAATATGATTAAATTATACATGAACATGCAGTTGTGTGACACTGAGAAAGACCCTTATCAAAACCAAAAGTTTAAGCACATCCCTGGAGATATACAATTATGCATGTTGAATTCTTCACGTTGGTCTTATTTATGCAGGTGTGCATGTATTTACTTACTTTGATGCATTTCTTAAATACTTATTTTCTTTAACTGGCTTCGCCCCCCGCATACCACATTACTCGTGTATCCAAAGCTTAGCTCTATCACTGCCCCTGTCCATAACCTCCAACACTTTAGGTTACCTTCCTAAAACAAATTCCCTAACAGTACCACTACACAAGAAACTCAGAGTACACACGCTGCATCAGACATGCACAAAACTAAACATATTGTGCAACTTAGCCCTTAATGTGAAGCTAACTGGCACACACACACACACACACACACACACACACACACACACACACACACACACACACACACACACACACACACACACACACACACACACACACACCTTTAAGCACTCTTTCTTCCAGTAATCCCACTGCTTGATAAAACATGTATTTGGGAAAAGATGCAGGACTTCACTATTTTGACAAACTGAGCATTCGGCAAAATAAACTGCTACCGTATATTTAGATGACCAAAAACCCATAAAGCCGAAATTTATTTTGCCAAAAAGAAAATAAAGAAAGTGAAAATACCAAACCACGTATTTTTTCCAGGGCAAGTAAACACTTGCCTAGCATGGGGAAATATGCCCTTTTCCCCACTGTAGTGCTATCCCGGAATAGGTAGATATATATATATATATATATATATATATATATATATATATATATATATATATATATATATATATATTAGTCAGGTAGGGTGTGGGGGTGTAGCCCCCCAACTAGGTGGGGTTTTAGTGCATTTTACTGTAGTTTTGGGCAAGTGTTTACTTGCCCTGGGAAAAACTACAGCGTTCAGCATTTTCATTTTTGTTATTTTTGTCTTGGCAAAATACTTTCAGCTTTATATCCGAATCACAAAACATCGAACACACATGCGCTTCCGTGTATGTGTGCCTGTTTCGTAGATCGGACTACAGTGCGGGTAAGGGAAAATTGCCTTTTCCCCACTGTAGTGCGATCTCGGAGTGAGAATAATAAAGTAGGGGGTGTGGGGGGTGCAGGGGGGCAAAGCCCCATGCAGAAACATAGATTTTTTTTGAACATATGCAGAAGGGCTTTTCAATGTTAAGCGCTTTCGTGTATGTGTGTTAAATGTTTTGTGATTCGGACATATGCTAGTTGAGCATGTGTCCTAGACCCATATATATATATATATATATATATATATATATATATATATATATATATATATATATATATATATATATATATATATATATATATATATATATATATATATATAAATGTAGATCCCCTTCACAAGCTCAATTTCAAAATATTTTAAAAGGACGAGACCATAAAATCTTTTGAAACTTTGAATGTTTTGAATGGAGATCGCCATACAGTACGGAACAGGATATTTACCATTTCTCTCACTGTAGTGAGATCTTGGAGTTGGTAGATTTAATTAATGAGGTATGTGAGGTGCAGGGGGGCTTGACCCCCTGCAAAAACACACACACACACACATATATATATATATATATATATATATATATATATATATATATATTTTTTTAATAAGGTTTTCAAAGTTTCAAAAACATCGATCTTATGGTCAACTGTTGAGCCAAACAAATTGTGACCATCTAAAAATGCCCTTAACCACCTCAACATACAGAAGTTATACTTGTCAATGATGGCATTCCTTTACCTTTGTTCACAGGCAGTTAACTTTGAATGCCCAATCAACTGTTGAGGAAAATAAATTGGGCAACCATCTAAAAGTACTGTATGCCACCCCAAGATAAAAGAGTTATACTGGTCAGTGTTTACCTCTACTTACAGATAGTCAACTTTAAATCCCCAATCACTGCTGAGACAAACAAATTGCAACCATCTAAAAGTGCCCAATGCTGCCAAATGATTAGGTTCATAGCTTCATAGGTGAGTACTAGGGTAGCTATGAGTCAGTCCATGTAAGACATGTTGTTTAGGCCTTGTCCTCTTTTAATAAGGTATATCTGTGTGCACTCCATTTGTTGCATGTGTCTGGATTGATATGTGCCAAAGGGGGCATTATATGCAATGACATCCCTAGATCTAGACACAGTCCCTTTGATTATAAGCTGTGCAATAAAGATGGACTTTCTTACAACAACAGATACATACTGGTCAAAACTTAGGTCACTGTCCACAGAAGTCTCCAAATCCCAACAAAAACTGGGTCAGCTCTTAAGGGGTGTATTGCCAAAGTGGTAGCTCCTGGGGCAGTTGACTTTCCAAAGGATACACAATAATGCATTTTTTGTCATTTAAGTTCAGTCCGTGATTTTGACACCAGTTATTTGAGACAAACCTTCCTGCAGAATGGCTAAATCGATTGGGAATTCAGTGACTGCTCCTAGCTTGCATTCATTCGCAAACTTAGTCAGCTGTAGTCCTTTTGTACTGACTTTTGCTTCAGAAATGTAGATGTCAAACAGGAGAGGTCCCAGCACAGAACCCTGTAAAATTGCACTGGTGACTGGTCTCTTTGTGGAGGTAATTTACCCTAGTTTGATTATCTGTATCTAATCTGTGAGGCAGTTTGCAATCCAGCAGGTTGCATAGGAGTTTATTTCCAGTTTATTTAGTTTTTCTACTTTGCCCAAGTAGAGAATTGTGTCAAAAGCTTTGGCCAAGTTAATGCGTGTGGTGTGTACCATTTTGCCTTCATTCATTGCTTTGGTGACCTATTAAAGAAAATCCACCAGGCTGAGTAAGCAAAACCTTCCATTGGAGAATCTGAACTGAGACAGGTCCATTGTTTGGAGATTCTCTATGTCCTGATTGATTAATTCCATGATAAGTCTTTCAATGGCTTTGCATATGATGCTTTTCAGACTTATCAGTCTGTAATCACCTGGGTCTATGGCAGGTCCTCCTTTATTCAGCAGAATGGCTGTAGCTGTTCTCCATTCATTTGGTACAAAACCTATATGGAGGCTGAGGTTGAACAGTGTTGGTGGTGTGGCTAAATTGAGATTTATGCTAGTTAAGATGCATCCAGATGTATTACCAGGACCCATCAGTGAAGTATATTTAACTTTTGATAGCCCTTTTAGGACTTGGTCTTGTGTGATGTCTAGAGGTGAACCAGGTTCAGGAAAATCTTGAGGGACAAGTAGTGGGGAGAGAGGAATAAGTTACAGGTCAATTTATTGGCCAGTAGGTTTGCTATATCTTCAGTCTCGGTGTTGGTAACCATGCTCACAATCAGTTCAATGCTTTGCTTCATTGTGCTTTTAAGATTATGAACATAACTAAAAACATGTATTGTGATTGTCTTTGGCTTGGGTAACTATTTTAGCCTCAAACTTGGCTTTGGTGGATTTTATCAAGCTCCTAGGTTGTTTATATATTTCAGTGACAAGAGCTCTAACATTCTGAGAATTACTCTTCTCACTTTTAGTCAAAATTATTTTCCATTTATTATAAATCTTATTGATATGGTTCCAAAAGATGGGTTTGTTTATGGGGTTTACCTTGCCCTTGTCCAAACGGGGTAGAACTGATCTTTAAATTGTCTAAAGACATTTTACTGGTCGGTGCAGAAGTTCATTATCACTGCTTGCTGGTGGCAATTAACTCAATTAACTTTGAATACCCAAGCAACTGCTGAGACAAACAAATTGTCACCATCTAACAGTGCCCTATGATAAAGACGTTTTACTGGTCAATGCGGGCATTTCTTTACCTCTGCTCACAGGCAGTTAACTTGAAATGAAAGCCTTGCTGCTGTCCTTTGCAAATGTTAAAAACTGTAATCCCTTTACTACCCAGATAACAATGAAGCCCTAGGGATACGTATCAGTAACTGTATATGATTTTTACCTAGGCATAAAGCGAATGACGTGACTGGATGCGAACTCACTGAGCATACTTGCTCATACTAAACCCTTTTCCATTACCCTGTTTGTATGCTATAAATATTTAAAACAAAATTTCAAACCCTGTAGCCATTTATAACTACAGAAAGGAACTTTAATGAGTAAATAACTAAAGACTGGTACTCTACACTACGAAATACATGAAGTCCCTTATACATTAAATCCTGCTCATTTTCAAAATTAGCTTTTTCCACCACAAACATCTAAAAGGAAAGTATTTAATGACAGTACTGTTAACTTTCCCCAAAATGAGTATACGCAACTTTTGTTGATTTATTTTTCTGGGATTTCACTGTATTTTTTAAGTTCCAGTTGCCAGGCAAAATTCCTGAGGACACACAGACCTGCTCCATTTAACCTTGTTATGCTCACCCTAACTCCTTTCTCCTACCCTTCCCTTTTCCACATTTATACTCCCATAGTTCCACCCATACACATAGTCCTCCAATCACCTTTCACTACCAATATTCAACTGCCCAATCACATTTCACTCAAGTACTATTCAACGTTGCTATATCTTACACATTCCCCTTAATCATTTTTATCGCATAACACATTACTATACAACTTCATATACACCTCCTACTCTTATTCGACAACCTCACATTATACCACTCAACATTACATCATAACGTTGCCAATAACAATAAACCCAAAACTCCTAAAATAAATATACAAAACCCAATATTTCAATATCTCACTATCTTTTAAAGTCCCACTATTTTAAATGTATATACGCCACTCAGGCAAAACTAACCTGTACATTATAAATTAAAATAAAGGTAAGAAATAAGTGGGTATCCTCAAATAAACATACTATTGACAAAATTAAACTCTCAGGTGGTATACACCCAACAGCTGACCCAACACCCACCCCACAAACAACAACCCACCAAGCACTCTCCACTGGACTGAAATTCATTAACATTAACCTAAGAAGTATCTGCAATAAAGTAACAAAGTTTCATGCATTCATCAATTATAAAAGGCCGGACATCCTGACAATTACAGAAACATGGCTAAAACCAGATGTGACAGATAATAAAAAATCCTACATTCAGGCTATATTATCCTCAGAACTGCTAAAAATAAAAAAGCTGGAGTTACAGTCGTTGTTTACCATAACAACTTTGCTATCTCTCTCCACAAACATAAAATACCTAAAGTTCACAGGGCAAAACTTCTCATATCATCTCTGAAGTTAAACTCACACAAAACCCCACTCATCATTGCTGCATACATCACACCAGGCAACAATGTCTTCACTGTGGACATTTTCTCCTCGGGAATCCTCTGAAGAGGAATGATATGCCCAGACAGACTATCCCAGACCTCCAAGTTCAGCAATTTAAAATGGAATCATTCATAGTTTTGCATTCAATGCTATTGGTGTTTATTGTACTACTGATAAATGATAACATCTCCATTTTATTTTTGTCCCTAACTTCCTCAATTTACATGCCTCTGAGATAGATAAACAGATAGCTAGATAGATGGAAAGATAGACAGAGAGATACATGCATAGTCCTCTGTCTAATTATTTATTTATTTATTGCTTTTGCTGACCAGGGAAGTCTGAATGGACTGTGGTAGCCCCTTTTCAGAGGAGGCCCAGGTAGAAAAGCTCCAGTTACAAAATAGGTAGCTTTATACAACAGAGAAAAATGTAAATCTTAAAGTTACAATATAGATGTAAAGTAATTAAAAGGCAGCTATAATAGAAGAAATCCACAATCAATAAAATTTAGATTATTACATATTAATACGAGACAAACTGGCAAATACATACTTGTGGTCAGAATCACATACTGACAAAAAACCAAAACTAGTGAAAACAAAATAAAAAGAGAGTGGTTTTGTAGAACTAAACTCCTTTATTGGTAAGCGCTTTCGTTGACAAAAGGTAAGCCAACTTCTTCAGACCATCAAAAAACGTACAAGATATCCCATGTGAAAAGGAATGCCTTTTATACACAGTGTTAGTCTAATCAAGCAATTAATTAATTAATTAAGTAAAAAACAATCAACAATAAAAAAATACAAGTAACCATTTGTTTGCTGAACCAGAGATTTGTTTTACATAGGTTTTCCTAAAATCAGTAAACCTTAAACAACAAACTTTCTCAAGCCTAATTTATCTCAATATTAAAAGTACCAAATCACCCAGCCTTGTGATGGTACCATAGTTACTTTAAAATTACTAACTTTTAAAACCATGTATATTAAAAGATCCTAAATGGATCTATTTATTCAAAAAGGCTTGTAATACTTATCTAGCTAAGGCTTTTATTTTGAGTAACATTTGATAGATACATATTTATTTAAACCCGGCATAATATAAGCCATGGTACGGATCTGCCATGTCAATTCTATTTCCTCGAGTTTAAGTTGCCATGGGCCACCCCTGCTGCTACGGTCTACTTTTTGCAAGACAATAAAACTGAACTTATGGTCTGGGTGTTCTATTATATGCCTTGCTAGGGCATTTGTACTGATTTGCCTATCAATGCTATATTGATGCTCGTATATCCTTTGCTTGAGCTTTCGTTCTGTTTTTCCAATATAGTAACCTTCGCATTGGTTGCAGACAGCCCCATATACTAACCTTTGGGAATCACATGTATGTCTACCCCAAATTTGATAGGTCTTATCTCTGATGTTAACCTTATTAGTCACTTTAATATGTTTACATTGGGCACATCTTCCACATTTAAACATACCAGTTTGGCCTCTTAAGCTTTTTTCAGTCTTTCAACCAAGTTTTTCAAATTGAGACCTCTTCTGTATGTTATAGCTGGTGTTGTGCCCAACATTTTGACTAATTCGTCATCCTGTTGTATTAAAGACCAATTTTTACATATAATCTCCCTAATGCTGCTTGCATCTAGGGAATAGGTTCTTACAAAACTAGTTGCCCCATTCAATACCTTTTCTTTTCCCTGGGAAATGTTAATAACATTCCCCACTGGTGGGGTTGTGTAAACTTGTTTTTCTTGTACCAAAGGTTGAAAATACCCTATTGATCTTTTATTACGTACCTCTTCCATCACTTGATTGATTAAGGGTAAAGGATAAGCTCTTTTTAAGAACATTTCTTTGAGGAGATTACACTCCTCTAAGAAATCATCGAAATTGGATACCATCCTCACTGCTCTTGCTGCCTGTCCCTTAACCACTGCCCTTTTCTGATGGAGGGGATGGCAACTTGTGAAATGTAAAAATGTATTAGAGTATGTGGGTTTTAGATGGATGGTAGAACTAAATTGCCTATTGTTATTGTCTTTACTAAGGTGGATGTCCAAAATGTTAACCTCATTTTGGCCTACTTGGTATGTAAATTCCAAGAATGAAGTAAATTAAGTCATTTCGGTTATAAACCCATTAATCATGTCCACCGGCCCCTTCCACAAGAAGAACTTGTCATCCTGGTACCTTGTTTACCAGGCCACATGTTCTTTGTATGTTGTACAATTAAATAGGAAGGACCTTTAACAATAGGCCAAGACACTGTTAGCAAAACTGCTCCCACAAGGGGAGCCCATTGCAATACCACTCTTTTGAAGGAACAATTTGTCTGAAAAAAGAATATAATTATTATCCAGTATTATTTCAAGCAGAACTTCTATCAAATTAATTTGCTGATGTTCCATCCCTCTTATGTGAAGGAACTCTCTAACTCATTCGATTCCTGTTCGGTGTGGAATGGATGTATAGAGGTCCTTGATGTCAACTGTAAGGAAAATGTGATGTTCATTGAACTCTAGTGCATTAATGTTTTCCAAAAAATGCCAAGAATCTCGACATACTTGTGTCTCTGACTTAATAAACAGTTTCAACTTGCAGTCAACAAACTTGGCACAAGCATAAGTCACAGAACCCCTACCGTCCACAATAGGTCTAAAGGGTGGACTATTAAGATCCGTATGTTTTTTAGGGGCACCAAACAATGTTGGAACTACTGGGGCTGGCATGGTCAAAAAACGGTATGTATTCACATCAATCCTCCCTTCAAGAAAAAGGTCGCTCAACATGCTATTAATTTTATTATATGCCCCATTTAGCTCATTCTGGCTTGCACTAACATATACATCACTATTTACTAAACTCAGCATTCTTGTTTCATAGACCTGTTGGTCCATAAACACCAGCCCACCTCCTTTATTGGGTTTCATAACCCTCACGTTACATACATTAAGCAGTTTGAGAAGATCCTGTTCATTAACAGTGATGTTTCTATTTCTGTTATACTTAGCTACACTACAATTAAGTGCATGCTTAATGTCCATTTCACAAATTTTCTCAGACATAGCCAATGACGCTTGGAGGGGCGGGTTGAACAGACTTGAAACTCTTAAACTGTTGGTAAGTCTAGAGTTTTGTCCCAGTTTACAAGTCAGATTGAGTTTACGAACAAACATTTTCAAGTCTATAACAGTTCTGACTACGTCAGCTCTGTGGTCCAGTACAAAAGTCAGCCCTTTGCAAACAAATTGGCCATTTCCTCATCAACTTCCAATGAGCTAAAATTAAAGATATGGAAGTCTATTTCTGTATTCACTAAAACTTTGGGTAGGCACTGGACTACCTCCTCCATCTGTTTTGGTGTCTCCTTTGTGGGGCTTGTTTCTTGTTGTGCCTTGGTTGTGCTGTTTGTTGCTGGCTTGTGTGGGTACTCCGAAAACCCTGCTGAAAATTGTCTCCTATTTGATTGTTCATATTGTTCTGAGCAATAGAGCCCCCCCAAACTTGATTGTTGCCTTGGGCCATTCTGCTGTTGACAATTATGAATGCGCTCACTTCGGCGTACTTCTGTTGTTTGGGGAATGATTATATCATCCTCATTTTCCACAGTATCTCCACTCGAAGCACTTGGGCCAGGTGGCCGCTCTTGGACCACCATGGCATCAGGCACTAACGGTGGGGGGGGGGGTAAGCAGGTGCTTTAGCATAAGCATTCACATTCTTGTTAATCTTTTTTCTTTTAATCTCAATGCTTTTATTATTACTAGCGTCAATGCAGGTAAAAATTCTGGAATACTCATATCTGTAATGCTCAAAATCAGAAGCATTCTTTATAGTCTGTTCCAGTAATTCCAAATCCACTTTGAGAGTGGATATCTGTGTAAGATAATGTTTTATCAATGCATCTAAAAACTCTAGGCCCTGGCGATTGAATAGTGCTATCAGTTCAAGATGAAATGTTGATTTATTTATTAAGCCGCTAGGGTAACGCCACTGGCGTAACCCTTTCGGCACAATATTCTTATTAACACATTCTTGCAGATAGGAAACTTTGAGTTGATATTTTCTACATTTAAAAAGTTTTGCATCAAACCCATTCAAGTGTCTGACCATGGAGTTGCTATTATTAGATATTTCATTAGTAACTCCGGAGACGTCATTATTAGAAAAAAAGTTGTTGTTATTGAGGTACATACCCATGGAAGGGATGTCACTAGATGATGATGTAGTCCTTGGTTGTAAAACCAACGGTTGAATGCCTGTAGCCAAGTTAACAGGACCTCCATTGTTGCTAACCATCACTCCAGATTGTGCATATCTCACTGCTGGTGTCGCCGATAGAAGCTGCGGGTGCCCAGCCGGAATTGACGACATAAATGTGTTAACTCCTGGTGTTCTGGAAGTCCCTGTGTTGTTGGCAGCTTCTACACGCTGCATGAGCATATTT
This sequence comes from Protopterus annectens, assembly GCF_019279795.1. Taxonomy (NCBI): domain Eukaryota; kingdom Metazoa; phylum Chordata; order Ceratodontiformes; family Protopteridae; genus Protopterus; species Protopterus annectens. The sequence continues at coordinate 1,659,269,569 of NC_056729.1, forward strand.
ACTTGGTTCAGCAACTGGTGTACCAAAACTGTTAAGTCACCCATGGTATTCACCTCTGAGGCTCCTCCTGGTGAAGCAGGAAATTCCTCCTCTTGTGTAAACAGAGGTTGGGAGTCTGTTCCAAAGCCACTCGCCATAAATAACTTACGTACTGACAAAAAACCAAAACTAGTGAAAACAAAAAAAAGAGAGCGGATTTGTAGAACTAAACTCCTTTATTGGTAAGCGCTTTCGTTGGCAAAAGGTAAGCCAACTTCTTCAGACCATCAAAAAACATACAAGGTACAATCCTGTGTGAAAATGAATGCCTTTTATACACAGTGTTAGTCTAATCAAGCAATTAATTAATTAAGTAAAAAACAATCAAGAATAAAAAAACACAAGTAAGCATTTGTTTGCTGAACCAGAGATTTGTTTTATATAGGTTGTCCTAAAATCAGTAAACCTTAGACAATAAACTTTCTCAAGCCTAATTTATCTCAGTATTAAAAGTACCAAATCACCCAGCCTTGTGATGGTACCATAGTTGCTTTCAAATTACTAACTTTTAAAACCATGTATATTAAAATATCCTAAATGGATCTATTTATTCAAAAAGGCTTGTAATACTTATCTAGCTAAGGCTTTTATTTTGAGTAATATTTTGAGTAAACATTTGATAGATACATATTCATTTAAACCCGGCATAATATAAGCCATGGTACGGATCTGCCATGCCAATTCTATTTCCTCAAGTTTAAGTTGCCATGGGCCACCCCTGCTGCTACGGTCTACTTTTTGCATTTGTTTATGGACCAACAGGTCTATGAAACAAGAATGCTGAGTTTAGTAAATAGTGATGTATATGTTAGTGCAAGCCAGAATGAGCTAAATGGGGCATATAATAAAATGAATAGCATGTTGAGTGACCTTTTTCTTGAAGGGAGCATTGATGTGAATACATACCATTTTTTTACCATACCAGCCCCAGTAGTTCCAACATTGTTTGGTGCCCCTAAAATACATAAGGATCTTAATAGTCCACCCTTTAGACCAATTGTGGATGGTAGGGGTTCTGTGACTTATGCTTGTGCCAAGTTTGTTGACTGCAAGTTGAAGCCGTTTATTAAGTCAGAGACACAAGTATGTCAAGATTCTTGGCATTTTTTGGAAAACATTAATGCACTAGAGTTTAATGAACATCACATTTTCCTTACAGTTGACATCAAGGACCTCTATACCTCCATTCCACACCGAACAGGAATTGAATGGGTTAGAGAGTTCCTTCACATAAGAGGGATGGAACATCAGCAAATTAATTTGATAGACGTTCTGCTTGAAATAATACTGGATAATAATTATATTGTTTTTCAGACAAATTGTTCCTCCAAAAGAGTGGCATTGCAATGGGCTCCCCTTGTGGGAGCAGTTTTGCTAACAGTGTCTTGGCCTATTGGGAAAGGTCCTTCCTATTTAATTGTACAACATACAAAGAAGTTGTGGCCTGGTAAACAAGGTACCAGGATGACATGTTCTTCTTGTGGAAGGGGCCGGTGGACATGATTAATGGGTTTATAACTGAAATTACTTCATTTACTTCATTCTTGGAATTTGCATACCAACTAGGCCAAAATGAGGTTAACTTTTTGGACATCCACCTTAGTAAACACAATAACGATAGACAATTTAGTTCTACCATCCATCAAAAACCCACATACTCTAATACGTTCTTACATTTCACAAGTTGCCATGCCCTCTATCAGAAAAGGGCAGTGGTTTAGGGACAGGCAGCAAGAGCAGCGAGGATGGTATCCAATTTCGATGATTTCTTAGAGGAGTGTAATCTCCTCAAGGAAATGTTCTTAAAAAGAGCTTATCCTTTACCCTTAATCGATCAAGTGATGAAAGAGGTATGTAGTAAAAGATCAATAGGGTATTTTCAACCATTGGTACAAGAAAAACAAGTTTAGACAATCCCACCAGTGGGGAATGTTATTAACATTTCCCAGGGAAATGAAAAGGTATTGAATGGGGCAACTAGTTTTGTAACAACCTATTTCCTAGATGCAAGCAGCATTAGGGAGATTATATGTAAAAATTGGTCTTTAATACAACAGGATAACGAATTAGTCAAAATGTTGGGCACAATACCAGCTATAACATACAGAAGAGGTCTCAATTTGAAAAACTTGGTTGAGAGACCGAAAAAAGCCTTAAGAGGCCAAACTGGTATGTTTAAATGTGGAAGATGTGCCCAATGTAAACATATTAAAGTGACTAATAAGGTTAATATCAGAGATAAGACCTATCAGATTTGGGGTAGACATACATGTGATTCCCAAGGGTTAGTATATGGGGCTGTCTGCAACCAATGCGAAGGTTACTATATTGGAAAAACAGAACGAAAGCTCAAGCAAAGAATATACAAACATCAATATAGCATTGATAGGCAGATCAGTACAAATGCCCTAGCAAGGCATATAATAGAACATCCAGACCATAAGTTCAGTTTTATTGTCTTGCAAAAACTAGACTGTAGCAGCAGGGGTGGCCCATTGCAACTTAAACTCGAGGAAATAGAATTGGCATGGCAGATCCGTACCATGGCTTATATTATGCCGGGTTTAAATGAATATGTATCTATCAAATGTTTACTCAAAATAAAAGCCTTAGCTAAATAAGTATTACAAGCCTTTTTGAATAAATAGATCCATAGGATCTTTTAATATACAAGGTTTTAAAAGTTAGTAATTTTAAAGTAACTATGGTACCATCACAAGGCTGGGTGATTTGGTACTTTTAATATTGAGATAAATTAGGCTTGAGAAAGTTTATTGTCTAAGGTTTACTGATTTTAGGAAAACCTATGTAAAACAAATCTCTGGTTCACCAAACAAATGGTTACTTGTGTTTTTTTATTGTTGATTGTTTTTACTTAATTAATTAATTGCTTGATTATTGGTTCATAGATTAGTACTAAGCTAACTGCCCTTGCGAGCCATTTTAAGCCTAGGCCAATTAATTATCAGGCTCAAATCTCACTTCCTGTTTATTGTTAATAAAAACAAACCAGACTACCACTGTGTATAAAAGGCATTCCTTTTCACTTGGGATTGTATCTTGTAAGTTTTTCGATGGTCTGAAGAAGTTGGCTTACCTTTTGCCAACAAAAGCGCTTACCAATAAAGGAGTTTAGTTCGACAAATCCGCTCTCTTTTTTTTGTGGTCAGAATCAGCAAAGGGCTTGAATCCTGGAATTTGACTGAGACTTGACTTTTCTTTGAACCATGATTCAGGGAGTGAGATGATAGACACTCCAGGAGCAACAAAGCTGTCAGGGTATCTAATTTGTTGCTCAAACAACAAGATCTGAGGCGTGCGCCCATCTCCATACCATTTTATTCTTTTTGTTATTTTTATGACACACAGAATTTTGCTTTGTCTGAAAGAAACAGTATGAGGATGGGCTGGGGTAATAACTTCTGACTTGATGCCATAAGGGATGAGAAGATAGGTAGTGAATGTTAGCATGCAAATTTCTGACCAGACATATCCTGTTGTGCTAATAAGCCATGAATTCACTGAGAAGCACAACGGTATCATTCATACTTATTATAGGCTGTGATTTGTCCCCAGTGTTGAGTCTTTCTCAGCGAGGATAGAATGCCTTACAATGGTAGTAGATCTCCTGCTCCAGTCAAGACCTTATAAAGTTTACAGAGAGCTCTGTCATGCCTTGTTGCATTTCAGGTAGGGTTGCATACTTGAGACTGTCAACTACTATGTGGGTAAATGTTGGCTGTGTGCCTCCAGGTAACCTCATAACCTTTTAGTCTGTATGTTAAACCTCTGGTTTTGGCTCTGGGTAGGCATCTAACTGTGACCCTGTCGCTGTCTGACCATGTAAGTGCAGAATCTTTTTACATATCATGGCATCACCTATTATGAAAATATTTTCAGTAGTTTGTCCACAATATAGACCATTAAGAGATGACTGACTGTAATGTGACTGGTACATGCAGTTTGCTTTTACTAGCCAGACCTTCTTGTGGTGACTTGGTATGACGTTCCAGGGGGAAGTTAAAGTGTTTAATATGTACCAAAGTCTTTTGTATTGCATGTTTACGGGTCTTCAGGGCAGAAGTAGCCATACGTTTCAGCTCAGTTAGTGCACATCTGAGAGTTTTCATTATGCTTATGATCACAGGTAAGTACTAACCTAGTTGCCCTTGTTTGACATTTTAAAATTAGGTAATTTCTCTTGGTAAGGCTCAAACCCTATACCTCTTGTTTATGAGGTAAGCATCTTAACCATTATACCAACCCCCAACTTAGAGGTTGGCCTTCACACTTATAATGTAGATGACTTTCTTGCACATTTTGGTGTTGGTAGTAATAAGACTTTCATCATTTGGAAGCAAGTGCCAATTGATACAGGGTTAAAGGTACTGAGTTGCCAGAATTTCAGTAACGGCAAAGTCTATCAGAGCCCACATATCTACGAATCTTCTGCATTGTAGTGGAGCTAACTACAACATGCACATACTTCATTTGCATTACTAAAATAAATACAAGATCAATGTATCATATGAGCAGTACATTTAAATGGAATTCTGAAAGTCAGGCATTTTTCTAGTCTTACTTTCTGACTTGCAGAGCGAAGATCCATAAAAACTTGACATCTGGTAAGGTAGCACTCCTTGGAGGATGAATGGGGATACCTTGTAGCACTATATTTAAATTACAAAATGAAAGTGAATTTGATAATAACATAGTAACTTCCATTACAAGAGGAAATATTGAATTATAACAATACAATTTAGTGTCATTCTTGACAATGTGTCACTAGTGCCATTGTCACCTCAGCAATATCTTTAGTGAAATGTCACTTTGTGTCTTACTGGAATGGCATATAAAACTCAGAGGACTGAAATACTGATCTTTGGAACAGCAGAAGTAAATATCTGAATGTGAGGAGCAATATACACTATGTCCAGGGCTGAGAATACCCTCTGATGTCTGAGGTTCAGCGATCCTGGAGTTAGTATATATAAGTAGTTGTGAAGTTAGGGGAATAAGATATGGGGGGAGTTCCCCATGCAAACAAAGTTGCAAGAGCAAGTTTTGCAATTTTCTGTTGAATCACTTTATTTTTTGAAATGTTGGGGTTGCAAGTTCAAGTCTCACCCTTCTGATTGGGGGCCTTCTGACTATAGAGGTGCAGTGCCAGATGATGCTGCTATGAAACACAAGACTCCATGAGTTCTAATTACTTTCACAAACCAGTAAATTAATTTATCCTGTAGTTTCCATACAAAAGAAAAAGAGTCTTATGGAACTAATTACTGCAATATATGAATAGCTTCTTTTCAATGCACAGTCTCTTTAAGAAAGCCTAAGACAGTCGTACAAATAATAGACAGTTAGTGTAGCACATTGTTTCCTCTACATTAGTTTATTGTCCTCATATTAGCTTTTCAGACAAGCATAGATGGGAAATAAACATTATTCTGTTCTTAAAACTCTGACTGGCTATTTTATGTGATACAGAATACAAATGTAAAATTGCTTAGCAACCTAACATAAGTTGAATAGTTAAGTAAGAATATTCCTTTTGAAACTAAAGAAAACTGTATACAAACACAATGAAAAAGCTTTCAGTTCTGCTTGAAAAGACAGCTATATGAGCTTGCACCATGGCAAGTTTTATTTCTTTTTCCCATCAGTTTACTTTGCCACTTTACAAAATTCGAAGAATTAAGTAAATACATGTTGAAAATGTCATTATAATCAGTTTTGTGACAATGATTGTCATATTCAGTTTCAAAAAGTCTGGCTGCCTAACAGGCTAATTTTCAAAAATACACTTTCTTGACCAAAAGAAAATATGATAATTACTTAATGTTGTTTTAACATCAAAAAGATTTGGTCTACGGACAGAATTTGTGATGTAGATATGGGTAGTACTGCAAGGCAATTGTTTCATTAAAAGTTTATCTGCAAAGCGATCACATAAAAACAAGTTCTATAGGGGGTTACTTTGTCTCTTATTAAACAAACAGTTTTTAGAACAGTACAAAGAGTGTTTTATTTTATTATTCTTTTCTAAAATGTTTTAAAAACAAACGGGTTATGTTTTTTTTTTTTATCTGGGCTTCTTAAAAATAGCAACCTGTTTCACGTTACAATTATATGGAAACAGCCACCAGTTCTTTTCTTTGTCTGTTAACATATTGGGCCCAATTCCAAAAGTCTTAATCTCAGAACAAATGACGATTTACACTGAGAGGAGGCTGAGCACAGATCTTTTAGAATCTGGTTCATGCAGCAAACCTGTTTATAGATAGGCCTCACACCAAAGAAAGCCACTTACACTGAGAGCAGGTCTTTTGGAATCAGGGCAAACTTACATTGAGAGCAACTCTTTTGAAATCTATCCCACTGTAGACCACCTTTTTTTTGGATTAGTTATTTTGTAAATGAGGGCAATACAGTTTTAACTTAAAATGTTACAAAAAGGAAACTTGCTATCATATTTTATTCATACCCAGGAAGCCTGTGGTCATTGCTATAGAGCTGTAACTCATCAACAAAAACATCATCAAAGGTAAAATTCTGAACAGCCCACATGGTTGTTAATTCTAATTCACCCTACTGTTGTGTCAGTCATGTAGCGGCCTCCATCATATAACTCCTCCAAGGCAGAACAAATGTCTTATATGATCAACAATTATAACTGGAGGCCTGAAAGACTATTTTTCTAACAGTTCTTAATAAAACCCATGGCTTAGGAACATAATGTTATCTGGTAATATACAGAAGAACAATCCTTGGAATCCTTGGAATGAAGGTGGGGGGCATGTAGAACTGAACCAGCTTGTTGCATCTGAGGACCAGGGTTGCCACTGAACTGAGAACCTTTTTGCTGGGAAGTCCTGGAATATTATTCCAAAATTAAATGTTAAATGCAATGTATTACATAGACATATAATGTTACTGACTAGCAGATACTGTTACATTTGATATCTGTAGGATAGCAAAAAAAAAAAAAGAGCTGTATGTTTATACACATTTCATATTTGTACAATGAAAACTGTATGGATAAGTGCATAGCAGTGCCTTATACAGAGCTGAAAGTATTGTTTTGTATTGTTATTGTACATGAGATATGAGTAAGAGTTAACTAGACGAGAGGTAAAGATATATAAATATATATATATATATATATATATATATATATATATATATATATATATATATGCATGTATATATATATATATATATATATATATATATATATATATATATATATATATTCACTTTATAATTTCGAAAAACTGAAATCCTGAATTTCAGTTTTTCAAAACCATAAAGTCGAACAGCCTAAATTCCAAAACTACACAATCATAAAACACAAAATCACGAACAGACACACACCATATACCATACAACAAATACATCATCCAACCCATACCACAACAAACAAAACACACACAAACACAAAAACACAAACAAATAAACCTACACTACATATAAGCAGGGGGACAAGCCCCCCTGCACCCCCCATCCCCTACTTATATATACCAACTCCGCGATTGCACAAACACATACAGAAAGGAAACTCACACCCACACATTTTATAGTCCCTCACACACACACACACACACACACACACACACACACACACACACACACACACACACACACACACAAACATCACACATATACAAACACCAACACATCCAACACTTACACACCCATATACTTTCACCTGCCTACCCTAACCCACACGTACAACTAGCAAAAACATTCACAGAAACACAAACTCCCACACAAAACCCTAACAAAACACTTACTTACCTTAAATCACACCTAAATCCATACAAAACACGAAACACCATCCAGTCACAACATCGCACACAATGCACTGTAAAGCCATAACCATGAATTTGAGATATTCGGATTTGTGATTATCCACCTTCATGATTTTCAACATTCGACTTTATAAGTTCGAAAAACTGAAAGAATTTCAGTTTTTCGAAATTAGAAAGTGAACCCACATATATATATATATATATATATATATATATATATATATATATATATATATATAGAGAGAGAGAGAGAGAGAGAATGAGATTGATTGCAGGAGAGAACAGACAGAGTCAAGACGTGTCTAGGAAAGTAAAAGTATAGACTTAGGGGTAGGCATATAGGTTAAGGTGTTTAATTCACAGACACTTAGTACACAGTTTGATTCTTACCGTTGGGTTGGAAATTTTTGGCTAGGCTTAAAATGGCCTACAAAGGCAGATAGCCTAGTACTAACCATTGCACCTATGTCACCTGTCCCTCTAAGCATATTGGAGAACAGCAGAGTGCCTAAGAGTGTTAAGGGAGGGAATGGCTAAGTTAAATTATGCCAACAGATGTGGAAGTATTGAAGACATAAGAATCGCTTTCATTTTCCATTTCATGATAAGACAAGAAGACAATGTGCTTATATCTGGAGGGCGGAGATTCCGTAGCTAAGTGATGCTCCATGTAAATCTGGCTGTAACATTATTATACATGCATGGGACAGTGAAAAGGAGTGAGTCATTTGATCCTGAAATACATGTATATCACTATCTATCCATCTGTCTTTCAGTAATAAGAACTATTCCAAGGCAAACTGCCTTTTATTTCACAATAGTTTGTCAAAATTCAATGCCCCTCCAAGCCCAGAGAACACAGCAGCCTATGCAGAATTGTTCACGGACAGCCTGAACAACCATATTAGTGACTGCAGAGAGACTGCTGTACCTTCCAGAAGTAAGCCCAAAACTAACTCCAGAAACAAACCACATTGGTGGCATCCCAGATTAAACAGGTTATAAAACAAAAGGAAAAAAAGTCATGGCTAAAATCAGGAAGTGAAACTCCCTTAAAGATAACAACTATCTCATCAAAATAAACAGGCAGCTAAGACGAATAATTAAGTCCAATAAAGCTAATTTTGAGGTCAAGATAGCCTCCCAGGCAAAAGACACCCATAAGGCCTTCTTCAGTATGATAGAAACCTCAACAGCTACACACAGCAGTGTGCTGAACTGGTAGTTAATGGTTTCACATTAACTGAGCAGGGCGATATAATGAATCTGCTAGCTGACAAATTCAGTTCCAGCTTTATTCATCACTCACCCCCAGCCACCTAGGCAGTGGATGAGGTTAAAACAATGTATGCTATCTACCTTGACCTGGCAAGTCATTTGATACAATGCCTGGCATTGCCTGGAATAGGGAATAACCCCTTTATAACATGTTGAATAGCTAGATGGCTTGCAGATAGGACCCAGGAAGTTAGGATTGGTGAGACCACCTTCTCAAAGAAGCCAGTCACCAATGAAGTTCCTCAAGGCTCTGTGCTGGGCCTACTACTCTTTGGAATCTACTTCTCAGATGTCAAGGTCAATATCAAAGGCCTCTAGTTGACCAAGTTTGCAGATGATTGCAAACAAAGAGAAATCATAGAATCCCCCCTAAGACAATAACATATTACAAGAGAGGCTAACACAGACAAATGACTGGTGCTAAGGCCATGGCCTAAAACTCAGTGCTACGAAATGCATTATAGTACTATTTGGGAAGTCAGCCACCCCAGGAAACTACCGTATTTCTTAATAAATAAGACCTAACCAGAGAATAAGGCCTAGCATGTTTTTTCAGGGTGGTCATGATATAAGCCCTACCCCAAAAATAAGCCTCAGATAAGATCGTCAACAACACACAACGGACGTATTGAATTATAAAATAATATTATTGACACCTTTGACTGAGGTTATGATACTCTGCTCACCATTTTCAGACCATTCAGACACCCAACTTCTTCTCTTTGCATAAAGTCGTAAGATTCTTTCCCTGGGAGTCCTCCACGATTCTTACTGTAACCTTAATCATCAGTAACACTTGACGGTTGAGATCCTTGGCCCAGAAACACTGGCAGATGTACTTTGGTTGGTCAAAGTACAGAAAACGCATGTAAAGCATGTGCGCTTGACAACAAACGGCTGTGGTTGTGTCTTCTTAACAGTTGCCATTTTGTGTTGCCACTCTGGTCTCGTAAGTCTTCAATTAAGCCCCCCCCAGACAAGATGAGTGCAAAAAGAAAGAGCTATTCCATCGAGTGCATGAAAGGAATCGTGGAGGACTCCCAGGGAAAGAATCTGCGAAGAAAAGAAGTTAGATCTCCAAATGGTCCAAAAATGGCATGCAGTATATGGCAACCTCAGTCAACAGACCAATGAGGGAAATGCTAAGAAGTGCAAGTGTGGATCAGGTCAGCGACCATTATCTCCTTAGGTAGAAGACATCATCTGTGAGTGGATTGCTAACAGGAGAGAAAAGGCTTTGGATGTACGCAGGGCTGAATTTCAAGCATTTGCCCTTGCAATGGTACCACAGTTAGAAATATCCCCAGAAGAATTCAAAGCATCCCAACATTGGCTGGATGGCTTCCTTCAGTGATATGAACCGTCTCTAAGAAGATCAACAACACTTTTCAAGCTGGAAGATACTGACATTATTAAACGTGCACTTGCATTCAAGTCATTTGTTGATGGCATCGACTTTTCTAAATACCAACTCTCCAACATGATTGCTTTGGATGAAACTGCTGTGTTTAGGGGCCAAGGATCTCAAACAACAATTGATCACAGGGATGCCTCGTCAATCTACAGTCCCTCCACTGGTTACATGAGTGCACGTGTTACCTGTATTTTGGCAACTTGTCTAGATGGAAAGAAAACTCCACCTCTAATCATTAGTAAGGGCAAGAAAGATAAGACTGAACGTGTTTCAGGCATTTACATTCTTGAAAATGAAAAAGCCTGGTGGACACAAGCAGTTATAAGGAAGTGGGTCGATGTAATGCTGCCACTTGTTTTGCGAGGTGGCAAAAGAGGTCTGCTAGTCTGGGATTCAGCCAGCACTCACCGCGCTAAAGACATGAAGAAATTCCTTGCATGGAGAAGAATAGATCAAATAATGATTTTCGCAGGAATGATTGCTTATCTCCACTCTTGATATTGCAAGAAACAAGCCATTCAAGGACAATTTGCGCATGGAACTCAATAACTACATTGAAAATAGAATGGAGATAAATCAGCATATAAACTTTGTGAAGCCTAGCCTGCAAGAGGTCGTGACTTGGGTGAAAAATTCATGTGAGAAAATCACTGACAGCTGTGTTGCTAATGCACTACGAGCAGGCTACTTGGACAAGCAGTGCTCATTTAAGGAGAGCTCTGTTGCTAGGCATGACGGATTGGGGCCAATGGTTCTACAGGAAATGGAGTCACAAGAAATCCAGGCCGGAATTCAGGGTAGGAGACTTATGACAATGTTCCAGAAGAAGATGACATGACTGTATTTTGAATTACTTTTCCATTATCGGGGCAACAGAATGGATTGCTTTTGCTTTCAATTTTATTCCCCTCCTCCAATACACATGTATTGAGATTTTTCTGCACTTTCTGTTAATCATGAAATATTGCACTGTGAAAGCCAAGGTGTAGATATTCTGAAGCTGAAATGTTTGTTTCACTGTTTATGTAGAATTCTCACACAACTGTTGATGCGTTACTTAGAACTGTTGCCAAATAACAGAAAAGTACCAAATAAATGTCAATTTGTGTACATGAATAAATGTCGATTTTTGTACACTAATAAATGTCGAGTTGTGTACATGAATAAATGTTGATTTTTGTACATGAATAAATGAATAAATGTAGATTGCTGTACGGGGAGGGTAAATAAGGCATCCCCTGATAATAAGCCCTAATGCATATTTCGTTGGGGGAAAGAGTATAAGAGCTGGTCTTATTTTTGGGGAAATACAGTACATTACCAATAAAACACCTCTAAGAGCTGAACCACTAGTCAAGGATTTGGGAACACATGTGGACAGTAACCTGTCCTTTGACTAACATGTATCCAAGGTAGTAAGAGAATCCTTCTATATTGCTTAACTTCTAAGTAAGTGGATGACACCTACAACCAGGAAAGTCATTGTACCACTATATTTGGCCCTCATCAGACCCATCATTAAGTATAATACTTCTTTTTGGTTTGCCCCTGACCAGACACATGCAGCAGCTGGAATTTCCACAAAGGTTCCTTACAAAAAAAAATATGGAGCATAAACACAATGTCATTTTTACTTGCAAAATTTGAACTGTGAATTTTTGTTTTACTTGTATAATTTGTACTGTGGAGCTTTTCTCCCAGGGTCTCAGCTGAAAAAGGGCACAAGCTCAGATGGACTAACCTGATCAACAAATGTCAGATAAATAAATAAATATGCAGATCACCTGAAAGCCCTATCTCTATGCACCATCTCCTACAGACAGTACTGACAGGTGATCTCTGACTGGCATACAAGTCATTATTGGACCTCACGCTGATAAACCTTTTGCTCATCCACAAAACAAACAACATCAGAATTACTAGACCTAAAGACCTGCATTTTGCTTGAAATGTAAATAGGGCATGTTGACAAGACAGACATTTATCTCACAGAATTCCCTTTCTCTGGAGGAGGCTCTCCCTCCATGTGAAACAAAGTCCCTCCCTAACCCTATTTAAGCATAACTTGCATCATTGGATGGGAAATCAAAAATTCACTCCTGGTCTGGCGCCTGCATCTCTGATGGACAGAGGAAGTTAATCATGTCGTAACCAATAATCACACCCTATATAAATATCTAAAACACATAACTTGTGGGGCATATTTGTGTTGTACAACTAGGCTTAAAATAGCCCAAGTGGTTTTCTGCTTAGTATACACCTATGAACCTATAAACCTATGAATCTGTCTGGCTATATGTAGAGAGAGATAGGGGCAGAAAATATTTGAGAGGTTCTCTGATTGCTGCACAAACATCTCCAAGTCGGAATAAAATGAGCACAAACTAACCTGTGCCTGAAAGCTACTGAAAGTTTATCAGGGCTGTGCAAAGGTGGTCTTTACTCTTGGAGTTTGTTTTGAAGTGGGCCACCATGTTGTGGACCAATGTTAGGTTTTCAGTTTCATGTTTTTAGGGACAAAATAAAATAAAGGATCCTTCATAAAGCAGAAACTATGAAACATGCTCAGTTTTAAGCATTTCCAGAGAATCTGAGCAGATGTATGACCTGATCATACACAGCGATCCTAATTTTGTTGAGCTTTTTGGTTGTATGTGTAACTTCCCTGTGAAAGTCACATACTGATCGAGAAAGTCACCCATGCACGTTCATGGATGGGTGGCCTTAATGGGGATGCCACTAAGTCAGGAGAATTTTACAAAGGTTGGATTATTTGTTGACCGACTGGCACATCTGAACAAGTCTACTTTTGCCCTTGAAGTGTTTAGGGTTAAGTTAAGCTGATAGGTAATAAAATGTTTCATAAAGAAAGAAGCCCAGTTTGAAGTTTTCCCCGCACAACTTTTTGTTGTGTTATTGGAGAAGTGTTAGATTACTATGCCATTGACATAGTGTATAATATAGTTGCCCAACCATATCTGAGGTGGTGCAGCGGTAGCGTTGTTGCCTCACAGCAAGAGGTTCCTCTGTTCGATTCTCGGCTGGAGTGCAGGGAGTGCCTTTTGTGTGGAGTCTGCATGTCCTCCCTGCGGTCAAGTGGCATTCCGAAAGGCATGCGTGAATGGGCACACCTTCATTGAAGGTTGGGCGTCGAGCTGGCAACTCGGCTCTGTAAAAACCTACTGCCAATCATTAGCAGACCAGAGTTCCGCTGTTGCGACCCCTAACTGGGAAAAAGCCGAAAGACAAATACCATGGTTGCCCAACCATATTCCCCAAGTCCATTAATATACAGAGAGATCAGTAAGGGCCTGAGTCAGAAGAGCTCTGAGGTACTCAAAGAAGCAGGGTCCGATAGTGTCTGTCCTGTCTTTACTCTCTGACTTCTTACATAATAAAAATTGGAAGCCAGTCTAGCATTTTGTGTCCCAGATTTAAGTTCCTAAAAGTATTTAGTTGTATGTTATGAAGGTTAATGAGTCTTGATGGGAAAAACTATATCGAAGTGAAACTGAACTATGAAAACACAGACTCTTCTGCAAGTTAATTACTACTAAGTCATCTTAAATTACTGGAAGAAGAGAAATATTAAATCCCACTGTGAAGAAATGCAGTTCAGTCTGCATTAGTTTTGTCTGTTGTCAGAAAAGTAATGCAGTCACTTAAAAATCTGTTTCTGAAGTGCAAACAGAAATACATTGTAGCTAACATAATGCAATGCATTCCATCTAATACAATGGCTGTGATTCATGGATGTTTAGAGCATTATGCAGTACAAATTAGCATGGGTAGTAGTGTCGATATGTAAAGCATAAACAATTCATGGATGCAAATGCTGAGATTGAGTAAGGATCAAAATATTGTGTTATGCAGTGTATGCTAATGAGTACATTATGACATGGAAATGAGGGACTAAATCCAAAACAAGCCTTATGCAAATTATGAAACCCCATACTATTGGACTGATTCACAAACATATAAAAGAGGCACACAGCGGGATGGTGCATTCCTGATTTGTACACCAGGGTCTGTGGTGCACATGAGGGGTGTGCTGTTTGCAGAATCAGCAGCTATAGCTCAGTAGTGTATGTTAATGGTCATCATTGGAGTCACTACTTGTAGTTTTGTGCATCATGGCCATCTGCACCAATGGAGGAGGTACAGACAGCACCTGAAATACCACCATATGAGTGACCCATAGATTATGGACCATTTCCATGAGGACACGGGGTCTGTATGGGAACTCGTCGCAGTCTGTCATCCACAAGGGACACTGAGGGGAATCCATGGTATGTCCATTCCTGTGGATTCTAAAGCCTGTGTGCCTTTATCTATCTAGGCTACAATGAGTAGGACCTTTCAGTGTTTTAGGAATATTATATGTATGAGCCTCACAAATCCTGAACCAGTTCCTCAGCATTGTCCTGCAGCTGGTAGTGGAGTATATCTGGTTCCCCTTCATGCAGACAGGTTACAACAATGCCCATTTCCCTGAGGTCTGAATCATTGACTGTACATGCATTAGCATCAAGTCCCAGCCTTTTCCAGAATGACTGTACTTTATCAATAGCAGTCCCTTAACTGTTTGGCATTCTATAATGTGCATAGCAGTATTTATAATGTTCCTGTGGACCAGCCGGGCAGTTCCCATGATTCTGACGTCTGGCTATCATCTGACATATACCAAAGTTTTATGGAATGGGATTTTGTGCAGGGTCATCTAGTTGGTAGGTGCACACACAGGCTAGATATGCAGGTCTATACACACATGTACCATGCAGAGAGGAGGCTACAAATAATTTGTTTTTGTTGTGTGTTGGAAGTGATGCTCTAAATGATGAGTCCCATCAACAACCCCAGATCATGCAGGAAATAGCTTAAAATGCAACACATGCTGAAACATATTACTTAATAGATCAGATGTTTAGCCTATTCAATGCATATTTCTATTGCATCAATATGTCAGGAGGGACACTGCATTACAGATAAGAATCTGTAACAAGATTTTTGTTGTGATTGCGTAATACTACACAACATGGCATTGTACATGTAGTCTGAGTGCTAGGTTAACATCTTGACAGGATCTTCCATGCCAGTTGCATCAACAGTAGAAGGATAATCAGGTGGGTAATATATGCCAGTAGTACCGCATCCATACTACCACACCAGTAGTACCACATCAGTTTTACCACACCAGTAGTACCACATCAGCTGTACCACACCAGTAGTACTATACCAGTAGTACCACATCAGTTGTACCACATCAGTAGTACCACACCAGTAGTATTATATCAGTAGTACCATGCCACTAGTACTATACCAGTAGTACCACAACAGTACTGCACCAGTAGTACAACGTCATTTGTACCACACCAGTAGTACCACATAATTTGTACCACACCAGTAGTACCACATCAGTAGTACCACAGCTGAAGCACAATATATTACAGCACTGTATTATCCACAGCTATGGGCAATGACACAGACAGCACAGAATAAAATGACACATGAGTTGCTAGATCCAGACCATGCAGCCAAGGGCATGTGCTGGCCATGCTGAGTATCTGACATCATCATACCCATAGATGATTAGAGTGTTGATGGAGTACAGTTCACAGTTCTCATCATTTTCACAGTTCGGTGGTGACACAGTGATAGAGAACTGCAACATTATAAGAGAGGGGCTATGGTCATAGGAGGTGATCACAGTAGCCACCTATTCTGGAAAGTTGTCGGGAGTCACAGATAATTTCAGAGCTATAGCTAGGTCTTCCAGAGTCCTTTGCAGTTACCTGATCTGGTGCTCCATCAACTCTAACAAAAAAAAAAGATGAAAAAAGTTACTCTCGCTAAGTTGAGGAACAGAAAAAACCCTTTCTTTAAACTGTAGCAAACCACTTGCTACAAATGTAACAAGCAGCATTCTACAGTTTAATGCCACAAAGTCCTGAGTTATTCAACCCAGTCTACAAATGCAGTTTTAGTATTCAGAAACTGAATGCCAGTATTCTTAATCATACCCCCTAGCACCTTGCACATGGGGTGGGTGGCTGTTCCCATTGCCCCACCCTAGCTACAGCTCTGGATCACATCCTCCAGCAGTGAGGTCAAGTTGCTATAACATGATCAAGAGTATTGCCCACTGTATTGACTTGTGGAGTCAATCCTTGATGCTATCTGCTGCAAGGAAATTACAGAACTATGGGGAGATGTCTACTCAACCTGATGAGGTTTTCCTGGTTCTGAACCATGATCTAGAAGATGCTCACAACTGTGTCTAGCGGGCTGTGTAAGCAGAGTTGATAATGAGGTCATAGGCTGTGTGCCCACAGTTGACAGTGAGGCCATCTTTCCAATGGTGTCAGCAGTCTAACTTTGTACACTCTCTGTCCTCTTCCCTGTATCCTGACCTACGTATTGGCATAAAAACATTACCTCTGAAGGCAATTTGGCAACTGTCTGCAAAATGTCTCATGGAGGCACTTATGTAAGCAACAGTAACCAGAAGTGACTTCCCTGTCCTTTTACTACTGGTCACTGTGTACTTATTACTTGTTGTTCCAGAACCACAGAGCATGCTCACCATGTCCACAATGTTAAGAGTGGCAGCTGCTTGTGCCTGGATCACTGACCTGCATTTCTGATAGTTAATGTCAAGTGTCACAGACATACAAGGGCATCATGGTGGCCCATAATGCTCTTCACATCAGCCCTGTGGTGGATAAGCATATTTCAAAGGCGGCATACATTTCAGATGTTTCTTGCACTTAAAACACAGGTAGAGACTGCAAGGCACTCTCAGATAGATGACGTCCATCATGCCCTGATGAAGCTGTGCACTCAGTCTATACCTGTGCAGGGTCTTCTGTTATGGTGGATGTATGTTAGCCCTCCTTCTATAGCATTGTAGACACTGCTACTGTATCATCAGACAGTGCCATTTGCATGTTGTCATCATTATTACCCACAAGCACCCAGCAGACAAGCAAGAACATATCAGCCACAAGTGCCCTGCAGACAAGCAAGAACATACATCAACACTTCTTCCCCCCAACACCTATATTACCCTGAGTAGGCATAGTATGACACCATAAAGTATGTTCTTAGTATACATTGGCATACAATCTGGTCATGCATGTTGCCTGTAAAGATGCATATGCATGCAGGCAGACCTTGGTCAACCCTTTCCTTCAAACACACAGTGGAATGTGCTACATTGTACTGTACTGTAGGGGATATTACTAACCTGATGTGTCTCTAGCTGACTAATGGGTAGCTGGTTCTAACTCAGCTCTCAAATCCAAGTCACCTAGGGCTGTGAAGGGCTACTCTTCCTGGATAACTAGAAACACTAGAAACTCCTCTACCTCAAGTGAAGTGCTTTGATAGTCAACACCTCATACTGGATGTATCTGTCATGATGGCCAGTGCCTTCTACTTTGTATTGAGTATCATATCAGTAGCCCATTGTAGGACCTGATGCAGACATCTTTTACAGAATCCACATCGTGCACTACTCTGTCCAACGTGTGGCCCTCCTGCACTACTCCCTCCCACGTGTGGACCTCCTGCACTACTCCATCCAACGTGTGGTCCTCCTGCACTTCTCTGTCCCACGTTTGGTAATCCTGCACTACTCCCTCCCATGTGTGGTCCTCCTGCACTACTCTGTCCCACATGTGGCCTTGATACTGCTTGTCTGCAGGACTCTTGTCCAGGAGACACATTCCGTGTATGCAGAGGGCCTGCACAAGTGATTTATTCTCGATGGCTGTGAGCTTTTCTGGCCATTGCCTCCCTTGATTAACCAAGTCAGCACATGTGCACCTGTAGACAAAACTTGTCAGTCAGTGTCTGGGTGTGACTGAAAGCCTGCACCCATAATGCATCTATTTTTCAGCTGCAGTTAATACTATGCACTGGCATCTGCCATTACACTCAGTAGGCATTCCACAGTATGTGGCCCTAGAACCTCTCTGTGCCATGTTCCTTATGGGGGTCATATATTCTATTGTATACAGCTACCGTCCCATAAAAATGGAACTTTGAATGTTAGTCGAAGGATAATGCTTCACCTGAAGACAGCAAGAAGACTGAATCACTGAAATACACTTTTAGTGAACATGATGTGTTCTGATTTCTCCACTTTGTGGGACTGTGGAGTTGGCATATATAAGTTAGGTGATGGTGGGGTCTTCTCCCAATGGGGAGGCTTGCCTCCTGCAAAAATGCCTGAGGTCACATTTGCTGAAATTTGTTTTTAGCAAATCATGTTCAGGCATTTATCCATCAAAGAATAATTCCTTGACAGATAATCATGAATCCAGAAATACCCAGACAGATAGTGCAGTACAATGCCACTGTCCTTTGTTCTCGTTTGCATTTACATCATAACGTGACTAGCATCTATCAAGTGGTTTGTTGTTTTTATGTACTTTATTAAGCAGGACACATTTTTAAATATTGTAACTCCTCATTAAGCTTTTCATCTCTACTGGAATTCCTAGGTTCTACAGCTGCATACTGATGAGTAGGGTTGCACAAAATGTTACTGTCCCTTTATATTATGCTAATGAGGGCCAAGTAGTATGGTGGTTATGCATTACACATACATGTTACTGCTTGCTGTAGCCAAGATCAACACATTGAGCATGAGACATGTGACCACAATGCTCATGGAAAAGACATGTGTAAACTCATAGTGCCACAGCGTAGCACTATATCCATTCCTAGTGCCATCATACAGCACCAGTGAGCTGCAGAAGTGCTATGGTGCAGATCTATGTTGCATGGATTATGATAAAAAGTGTACATCTACGCGCATCAAGATAGCATTTTGCTCATTAATCAAGCCTTTGTAAGTGGCTATGGCTACTTCATCTGCTTCAGAGTGCAGAACTTCAGCAAGATGTGCAAGGGAGAATAACATTTTCTTGTTATTCCATCATAAGGCATGATGATCGGCCCTTGTGGAAGATGGATGCCTGGCACTAGCTTGGAATGATGAAGAATGATGCTTCTGGCATTATTCATTCTGTTGAATGAATTCTGGCATCACTACAGTGATAAGACTCAGAATTGCAAGAAGGTTGTAAGAAAAGGAAAAAATCCCACAACAGCTGCACATAGGACTCAAAAAGAGATACCCTGTTAATATGCAGAAACCAACTTCCTTTTATTGCTCTCCCATATTGGTGAGTAGGTGAGTACCAGCACCAGTATGTTTGAACCTTTGTTGGGTATGCGTACTATCTGGCGAAGGGCATTTGTTAAAAAGTCCAGGAACTGTTGTGCCTGCAAGTATGAGGCAGTGTGTTTTTCCCAGTCTATAGAGGAGTATGTAAAGTCTCCCATGAATAAGGAATTTGGTTTAATGGTGACTGACTTCAGAATATCTAGGTAAGAGCTATGGGATTCTGGAGATATAGAGAGGGTCACCAAGCATAACTTTGTGTGATTTGTTCAAAGCCATACAGAATTATTAGTATCCATTTTAACATCCCAAGCATTAAATCACTGTGTGAGCGTGAGTGTGTGTGTGTGTGTGTGTGTGTGTGTGTGTGTGTGTGTGTGTGTGTGTGTGTGTGTGTGTGCGCGCGCGTGTGCGTGTGTGTGAGCATGTGTGTGTCTGTGCACGCATACTTGCACTTGTGTGTATGTGAATATTTACATCTGTGCAATGTGTCTATCTCTTCATATACTTGCTTATTCCTCCCTCTCAGTGCTTGCCGTCTCAAGCTAAGTATTACAGTAAACAAGCCGTCGCTGACTATAGTATTATTGCATGCAGTGTACAGCATCTCTCCTTTTATGTATATTAAATGCTTATTTGTTATACCTTGCATTGCTGGTTGTTATGTTCTTCAGTTTTTCTGTGTCTGCCTGATTGTATTTCTTTAGAATTTACAATCTTTGAATAATTCAATAAATTCATGCCGGACAGTTTATAGTCATTGCCTTTATGGGTTATTTTCATGATGAAATTAGTTATGTGTTTTAAATACTATAAATTAGACGCTGCTCTACTGTTTTGGAAGTTTAGTGTAAAGAATTTAAGACAACATGCTTTTAATACATTTTAAACAGTAATCCCAAGTCAGTTTAATATGTCTGTTTCTTAACTCTATCATTCTGTGTAAATTATTTACTCAAGCATCAGAGGAATTTGTCAAGTAGCTCTTGTACTTGTTTACCTGATTTCGAGTAAAAAAAAAATAACACTGATTCAGACAGATTCAGCTAATCTTGATCTTTTAGAAAAATGCTTAATCTGTAATTTTCAAATACTGATAAATTTAATTTGTTATAAAAGCCATACTACAGATTAAGAAGAAGGGCATTTGTTAAAAAGTCCAGGAACTGTTGTGCCTGCAAGTATGAGGCAGTGTGTTTTCCCAGTCTATAGAGGAGTATTTAAAGTCTCCCATGAATAGGGAATTTGGTTTAATGGTGACTGACTCCAGAATATCTAGGTAAGCGCCATGGCATTCTGGGGATATAGAGGGTCACCAAACACTAACTTGATGTGATATGGCATGGGACTTTGTTCAAAGCATACAGAATTATTAGTATCTATTTTATCATCCCAAGCATTAAATCACTGTGTGTGTGTGTGTGTGTGTGTGTGTGTGTGTGTGTGTGTGTGTGTGTGTGTGTGTGTGTGTGTGTGTGTGTGTGTGTGTGTGTGTGTGCAGGCATGTTTGCATTTGTGTGTATGTGAATATCTACATCTGTGCAATGTGTCTATCTCTTCATATACTTGCTTATTCCTCACTCTCAGTGCTTGCCATCTCAAGCTAAGTATTACAGTAAACAAGTCATCGCTGACTGTAGTATTATTGCATGCAGTGTACAGCATCTCTCCTTTTATGTATATTAAATGCTTATTTGTTATACCTTGTATTGCTGGTTGTTATGTTCTTCAGTTTTTCTGTGCCTGCCTGGTTATATTTCTTTAGAATTTACAATTTTTTGAATAATTCAATAAATCCATGTCAGACAGTTTATAGTCATTGCCTTTATGGGTTATTTTCATGCTGAAATTAGTTATAATATGTGTTTTAAATACTATAAATTAGATGCTGCTCTACTATTTTGGATGTTTAGTGTAAAGAACTTAAGACAACGTGCTTTTAATACATTTTAAACAGTAATCCCGGGTCAGTTTAATATGTCTGTTTCTTAACTCTATGATTCTGTGTAAATTATTTACTCAAGCATCGGAGGAATTTGTCAAGTAGCTGTTGTACTTGTTTAACTGATTTCGAGTAAACAAAAAAAAAATAACACTGATTCAGACAGATTCAGCTAATCTTGATCTTTTAAGAAAATGCTTAGTCTGTAATTTTCAAGTACTGATAAATTTAATTTGTTATAAAAGCCATAATACAGATTAAGAAGAAATGCATTTACTTCGCCAAGAGCAGATCCTCTTCACTAAAATCTTATTTCGCCTCCTAGTGGCCAAACTTGAATATGCAACCATTTCTAGAACTTGATTTATTACAGTCCCTTCTTGAAATACAACATGCAGTTGAAGACTTAAATCAAGTAAGATTTGTCAGTAGCAGTTTTTTCATATCCTTTAATGTGACTGTTTACTTTCAGCATCCATTACTTTAATGTGTTCTTATCATGTATTACACTGTGCAGAGAATTTGTGTTCTTATCATGTATTACACTGAGCAGAGAATTTGCATTGTTAATCTCAGTGATTTTTCTACGTGGTGCTGCAGTAGCGTTGTCGCCTCACAGTAAGACACTGTCCAGTTCGATTCTCAGCTAGAGCGTCTTCTGCGTCGAGACATGTGTGAATGGGCGTACCTTCGTTGAAGGTTGTGCGTCAGGCCTGGCAAGCCAGTACGTAAAAATCAACTGCCAATCACTAGCGGACCGGAGTTCCGCTGTGGTGACCCGTAACCGGGAAAAGCCGAAAGACACAAACAAACAATCTCAGTGATTTTTCTTTACTTATATCAAATTATAATGTTTATTTTTCTTTTCAGTCTTATTTCTTGCGGGTTCTGCAAGTCATTTGGGCATACCTCTCAACTGTACAGATTTTTGCAGAACGCCCAGATTTTTGCCTCATATTTTTGGTCCGTTTTTCATAAAATTGTGGTCTTCTGGCAAGTTAGTGGCAAATAATTAAAGATTGAAGTTAGAAAATAATGACAGACATTTCACTTTCAGACTTCATATTCTTCAGAAAATTCATGCTAATACAAAACCTATTCTATCAACTTTCTAAGTTTGTAAGAGCAATATTTAAAAAAATGTCCCTGTTTTTGGTCTTTTGTCCCACTTTTATTTATGGCTTTGTCCATATTTCTTGCTCTAAGAGGTTGAGAGGTATGCGTCTGGGGTAAGAAGTATTTAATACAGAATTTACAAAGCTTCTTCATCTAATACATCAGAATACAGGAGCTACAAATATATACTAACCTCACTGAAATCTACGACAAGGTTTTAGAATTCATTCATGGCAGCATCAGCCCCAGTGAGGGCACAGCTTTCACAGTGGAGCTCAGTGCACATTTAGGTAACTGTGCAGAGCTGGCAGTCTCATGTGTATATATATATATATATATATATATATATATATATATATATATATATATTATATATATGTATGTATGTATATATATATATATATATATATATATATCTATGTATACATATATATATATATATATATATATATATATATATATATATATATATATATATATATATATATATATATATATATATATATATATATGTATACATGTATTTATATATATTTATAAAATGGAAAATTCAAAAAACAAACCTTCTTGATCTTTGTCCAACATAAACATTACAGTAAAAAAATCTCTTCAATTATACACCAGATCCAAAAGCCCTCATAGCAAAAGGAGTGTCAGAAATATTAGTAAACACTTGAAAAATACTTCAAGATCTAGAAAAGCAATCCATGAACATAGGTTAGCACCTGAAGTCAATGACAGAACCTCTCACTTACTAATCCTACTTCAGCTACATTAGGGAAAAGAGGAATAAATAACACCCTACACCCAACATCTCTCTGAACTTTTTCAAAATGACACCACCTTTTAAGACACAACTATGTACTAGCAACAAATTCAGTGCTAATTTTACTACATAGATTCATAGGACGATGCTAGGCTATTGGCCTGGAGGCCCTTATAAGGCTAGTCAAGAATTTCACCCATGTTCCAACAAAGTCAGCACCTGTTTTACAGACACTTCTTTCTATATTCCACATATTAGTGAACCCTTTAAACCCCCTATTATATAGAAGCATGCACTGAAGATGCTGTACGAGACCATAAATATTTCTTTTATGGGGTGTGGCAGCATACCCCATTGTATAATGATCTGTACTAAGCAGGCCCTGGCACAGCCAGACCTAAAACTGCTTAACTTAAGTTTTGCTAGAGCTTTTCTACCTGAAGTCTGGCAAACTTCAGTGCTGATGCCACACTGCAAGGGGGCCCTACTGTCAAGCCCTGGAATTATAGACCCACCAGTTTCAAAAGTCTTATCTGCAAATCCATGGAATGTATAGTAAGTGAGTTTGTAAATTGAAATATCAAAATTGTCATTAGATTGGAACAATTTCATGGCATGGAGGGATAAAGCACTTACTGCTCTCCAGATGACCCATGTTTTATTAGTGGCATGGGTGCAGGAGGAGGTTGGGATTGAGTGGACAGCACTGGCTCACCCATACTTGGCCACAGGTAGGCAGCCTTATCTATTGCAATAAAGCAGCTGTATGGAGAGCTCCATGGTGCAGACATGGTGGTGTTCTTAGAAAATTGTGAATGCTCAGAAATAGATGCAACTCCCACTGGCAGCTATTACAGGGTTCAAAAGGCTGCTGTGGGGTGGTGGTAGTTTCTGCACACTCACCAACAGCAGTTAGGCACTATACCAACACCATGAGTCCCCACAATGGCCCCAGATGTGGTTTGGGTTGAACAAAGGGAAGGGTAAGATGGGTCTGGTGGACACAGTGAATGAGGAGAAAAACTGGTAGCCACTGGTGGTCAGCTGCAGATCGAAAAAAACTATTCTCGTTAGATTTGACCCAAAGCAGTTTGACTTTGTCAAGGGATGATCCTGTCTAATGAACTTAACTGACTTCTTCAAGAAGGTTACACAGGCTGTCAACTGTGGTCATGATAATCTCATGCTGTACCTCCTGGCCAAGTCATTTGACATCATACCCCAATCTGGCACTATAAGTAAGCTTAAGGTATTAAAAATAGACTAATATGTAGTACAATATACAGCAAACTGGCTACAAGACAGAACTCTTACAATGTAAGTGGCAGGTTCCTCATCAGAAAGTAAGAAGGTGACCACCAAAGTCCCTCATGCTCAGTGCTGACACCCCTCATTTTTAGCATTTACTTTTCTGTTCTTGACAAATCCCTGCAAACTAGGAGCTACTGTCAAATCTGTCTCTAATACTCTTAACACTTAGCAAGAACTTACACTAGAAAATAACTGCTTTACTGAAAATGGGTTCAAATTAAATGCAAAATGTAAAATATTGTCACATCTGGTAAAACCCCCAACATACAGCATATATAAAATGTCACTTCAAAATGAAAATACCACTATGGACCTTGGATCTTAGGTTTTTATTTATTTGTATTTGTTCACCAGGGAAATCCACCTGGGCAAACAAAGGCCCAGGGAGAAAATCTCCATGCAAAAACTATTCAATGTCATATATTAATAAAAAGAATAGAACTCACATAGCATACATTTGCTTGGTAATGAACTGGGGTTATTTGGTTCCCAGAACTGGGGTGACTGGTGCAAGGAGTGGCGATAACAGTCCATATTTCAATTAAAGAAAATATATACTGTGAAAAATTCATCAACATTCTATTTAGTTAATGCCAGTGCAGTCCAGCATATTTTGGATGTTAAAGGGCCAGGAGCTAAATATTTAACGCCAACTTTAGCATTCCCAGACAAGGGGCAATGGGTAAGTCTAGGGCTAAGACATGACATAATTGAAAGGTGTTTTTTTCCCTATGCAGTAGTAATAATTGAAAATGAAACACATGAAGTTGTACCATTAGTAACATAATTTCTAACATTATGGAAAGCTCATCAGCATATAGAGGAGCAACACAGCTCTTGTATGATCAATATTTTCAAAAACTGATGGTAGCCAATAAGTTTTTCCTGATGCTAATGCATGGCAGGGGTGGTGACTGACAAAAATAGATTTCTTACCTCTGGAGGCATTGATGAGGTGGGGCTCAAGCCCAAAGTTTGTTGGATAAATAATATAGGTAATTTTGATTGGCTGTCATTATTTTTTTTATTATTATTTATTTATTTACATTTGTCGACCGGGAGTGTCCGACTGGACATAGGTCCATTTTCAGGGGAGAAAAGCTCCACAGTTAAAATAAACAGACAGTAGTTACATTGGATTACATAGCGATTAACAATTTAACATAGCAATTACTTACAACATATTTACAGATGAAGAACATAGCACATCAGTAGACAACTAGAATCTTTATCTGTAAAGTACATGACTGACATTAACAAATGTTACAATAAGAAGTTCCTGCTGTATAATAAGTACTAGGCTTATGAGCATCTGAACTTGCTATAATCAAGGTAGTTAGTGGAGTGGAAAGAAAGGTAGTGGTTGGATGGGATGGGTGATTTTAGAGTGGGAGTTGCAAGGGCATAGCCAGCATGTTTTTAGGTGCGCTTTTAGTAAAGTTTTGAAGTGGGTGCATGATGGTATGGAGGTAATTGTGGGTGGGAGGGAGTTCCATAATTTGGCTATGGTGCAAGAGAATAGTGCTTCACCAGCAGAGTTATTGGCTTTAGTGAATGCAAGTGATTTTTGTTGCTGGATCTTAGTGGTCTGGTGGTGCTATAGGGTTGGAGTAGATTCTGGAGGGATGGGACATTTAGTGGATGGTTTACTAGTTTGTGGGAGAGTGAGAGTTGATACCATTTTAGGAGGTGAGGGATTTCAAGCCAGCCTAGTTCAGCAAGTGAGAGACAGTGGTGACTACGGTAGGATGCCCCTGTGGCGAATTTGGCGATTTTGTTGTAGCAGGTCTCTAGCTTGTTTAGATCACATTGCCTTAGGTTGGTATATATTGGAGAGGCATAAAGTAGGGTGGAGATAAGGTGGGAATTTGCTATTGAAATCTTTGCTGCTTTGGTGAGAAGTTGCTTATTTCTGTCATGTTGATTTGCACATGTTTGCTCAAACTGTGGAGGTGTTCACTGGATGACAAATATTCATCCAGAGAGGGGCCCAGTACTTGAAGGTTTGCTCCTGAAATTGACACAAGATGGGTCAACACTCCAACAGTCCAGTTAGGGAAAGGAATGGTCCCTTTCAGGGCTTTCAGGGGGCAAAGTCTTTCTGCGGCCTCCACCAGAAATAGATTTACCCATTCACTCATTAGGCCAGATGTTTTAGATACTTTGACAAAAGATTATCCTGACCAGCACGGAACACAAGAGTTGTTACAGTGTTTTTGAAAGGGTTTTCATTTAAGTTGTGTACAACTACAGATGCTGGAACTTGTAAGAATGTAAGATCATTTGAAGGTTAGGTGGATATTGTGAAACATTTGCTGGATAAAGCATTATACATGTGGAGGGTAGCTCATCTCTTTCAGGTTCCCCCTTTTGAAACATGCAGAATTTATGCATTGTGCTTGGTTCCCAAAAAAAAAGAGGGAGTGATATTGCCAATTAATAAAATCACCTGTTGTTTCCCTATGGGTCTTCTGTAAATGACAACATTAGTAAGTTTGAGCATCAGGTGCAATATGCTTTACTAGATCATGTGATACAAATCATCAAGGAGGTCAGGTAGCCATAGCCACTCCAGTGGCATAGAGGGATAAAGACCTAACTATGGCTTTGTTGACCGGGGGTCGAGTAGCAGTTTGGAAGACTGATGAAGGAGGAGTGAGAGAAGCAATTGCCCATCTGAGGTAGAAGGGCATTTGTCACTGATGCTCTCTAATGAAAGGTGTGGAGTTGCCCTTAAACTTAAGTGATGACCATTGCAGGTGGGGCAGGGAAGTGGATAGGGTGTTTAAAGAAAAAAAAATCCAGGAAGGAAGTGGGACTGGCCTAGCCCCTATGACACGCTTAGGATCCATTAACAGTGCAAGCAATATCGGAGCAAGTCTGGGAGTGGTAGAATAAAAGCTGGTAGATCCAGCATGGGTATGGGGCAGTATAACGATGTCCCAAGGGGGTTCTCTCAACATAAAAAGTTCAGGGAGACATGGTGTGCAAAGATGTATGTAGAGCTGACTTTCCATTAACTTGTGGTTCACAAAAATATTGGCCTTTACTGAATTTAAGGGTTGATTTTTGTTTGATATGGCTTTGCTTGTGGGCTGCTTAAAACATCAGTACAGCTCTATGCTAGTGTTGGTGGCAGAGAGTTCCTAATCAAACAGACATTCACTAACTAAATGCCTTCTTGGTTGTGGGACAAGTTGATTGGGGTGCAAAATAAAGAATGATTAGATTTCTTGTGTTGTGTCATGAAATTCAGATGCACTTGGCCTTGACACAACAGAAGGTCTGGTTAAGTTATTATTATTCCTGGATCTCGAGTTAGATTGGTTATGTTTGGTATTCAAGTTGCCACAGGCTAAACTGGATTGCCTGAAGCCGACAATTGGAGAATTTATTGTAGTCAAAAAGGTGAGGGTCAGAGAAGTCAGGGAGCCTCTTGCTCTTCTTAATTCTGCATATAGAGCAATAGTCCAGGGATGGACTCTATAAGATTGCTCACCAACATGTTGATTGGGGAGAGAGGGTGTCAGAAATATCATAGAGTGAGAATCACCAGGCAAGGAAAATATCTTAATTTTCATAGCAGACTTTAATGAGGTTTCTATGCAGCAGGAATATCGGGTAGCTTCAGAGTTTGTACACTTGTTTATGGGCATTACAGAGGTTGATGGCATGGGGACCTATTATAGCTACTTATGAACACATTACGGTGAGACTGCATGGGGGCCTATTTTAAAGCATGTGCTTATCTGCACCTTAGCTGCGCTGATGGTCTCAGGAAAGAAAAAAATGATGTGATGTTTCTGGAGCTCATGCCCATTTGATGGTTGTAATGGTGTGTCACAATGAATTATGATACAGGAAAGGTCAATTTTCCTTCAGATAACCAAGCAGTAATAAAACTCATTGTTTATAAACCTTCTAGATCCAGATGGGTACAGTCTTTAAGGTTTTTTGTTTTTCAGAGCATCTGCATACATTTGTCATTTTCTGCTGAGTGTATTCCCAATAATAGCAATATATTGCTGATTGTCTCTCTTATTTGCAGATTCCCAGGTTTCATTGTCAAGCTCCAAG
Source organism: Protopterus annectens (assembly GCF_019279795.1). NCBI lineage: Eukaryota > Metazoa > Chordata > Ceratodontiformes > Protopteridae > Protopterus > Protopterus annectens. Next base: position 1,659,298,519 of record NC_056729.1, read on the forward strand.
GGATCTGCCCACTCAAATTCTGGCAAAGTTGTGGATGATTGGGAAGGAGTAGCAGGACTGTTATGGTAAAATTCCTGGACTCCCAATTCTGGAAAAGTTTAGAAGACAATGCTATGGGCTTTCTGGTCATTTTGTATCAAGAACCACATGTTGTTGTTCATTATATAGCATACAAGAAACTGCCAGGATAATCAGGGTGCATTTATCAGTCCTGATCTTGCTAGCTAGATTTGCTGGCCTGTTAGACTTTACTAAGCATGGGATGGTTGGCCATTGGTTAAAGGACAGACTAAGGGGATGTAGCTATAGTTTCTAGGCACCCCACTGGCATAAATTTATTGCCAATCATTCTGCATGATATACATAGAGGAGTTGATGATTGCTACACACAGGCATTGTGAACCATACTCCAAACCTGGTTGCATGGGACGCATTCCAGTTTGGAGAAGTCTTGCATTCTGTCAAATAGAGGGATATTTTTATAAATGATATGATTTTAGAGTAGGTTTCTAGGTGTAGGAATGAACAAAAAAGCTTGGGTCATCAGGTGGCATTGGATAAGGCCTCTTCTCCATTACTTTTGTTCAGTTTGATTAACTGTTACGTTTTAGGGAGAGGGTCATGGTACTGCAGAGAATAGGTTAGTATTTATGTTCATGACTGGGGATCCAGTAGTACCCAAGAAATTAGATTATTTGCTACAGAATGCTTCTTAGCTATTGGTTGTTTATTCCATTTCTAACACGTAGGAAATGCCTCAGACTTAGATAGCAAAGGTGATTTAGTAGATGAGATTAAAATAATGGGTAGGTGGCCTTCTAAGGTATTTTTGAGTTCTATTAAGTGGCATTCACAGTTTAAATTAATCATGTGTGTGAGCATTTCATTTTGTGATCATTCGTTGTTTAATTTACAGGTTCAAGCCATTTTCTGATTTTAGGACATTTTTCATTTGGTGAGCAAAGAAAGAGTGGCAGTTCAGCAAGGACACAATTATTTAGGCCCTGCTCCCAGCAGTTGGGATGTGGTATAGAGAGGCTTTAGAAGAATGATATGAGATCACATGTTACCAGTATTACAGCTACTTGTACAGGATGCAGGCCAGCTACATGAATTAATAATTTATCTGGGGACTAATTGTCTTGGTAAGATACCAAGGTTTAGGCTATTATCCAGGGTGCTGAGATATCTAATGATAGGTGGTTAAGAAGTAACACTCAACAATGCTCTGAATTAATTCACAATGACATTATCCATTCCAATCCAAGTAATTTGCTATATAGTTTTAACTAAATTTATTGCCAGCTTCACCTCAGAAATGATCACTGAAGGGGGCGTGGCCAAGGATGAACACAGGATAGCAGCAGATTTCTTCAGCTACACCAATTTCATTACATTGACAGGAATTAATTACTTAAAAAATAATTCTTGAAGTAATTTTCTTTCTAAATATGTTTGTTTTATATAGTTCTTGAACTATATCTAAAAAAGAAAGGAAATCTTAATAATATTCCTGTCAGAAATTACTTTGGAAATTTTCCTGTCAGTTTATCAGTCTGAAATGAGTTCCAGTAAGACAAATTCTCAAGACTCCAGCATCAAGAAAGAACTTCAGTCTCTGATAATTATAGTCCAGCAACTTACTGCTAAGATGGATAAAATGGATACTAAAATAGACACTTTCATAGAAAAAACTACAAAACAAATAGACTTGTTACATATGGACCTGCAACAACAGAAGATCCAGATGACAGGCATAGAAGAAGCTGTGAATGACATGGAAAATAGAATACAAGAAGAGGAAATCAACATTGAGTTTCTGCTGAAACAAAATACACATTTACAAACAAAGCTGGATGACCTGGAAAATAGATCTAGGCAATAACATTAGGATTTTGGACTGCCAGAAAATATTGAAGGTAACAATATTACTTCTTTTTAACAACATGGCTCCCTAAAACTTTAGATTTACCAGAAGCATTCTCTTTGGTATCGAAGAGCACATAGATCTATAGCTAATACTAACTCTAACAAAAACTATCCTAGATCAGTTATAGTTAGATTTCTATCATCTTTTGATAAAGAGATGGTTCTTAAATCTGCTTGGGCTAAAGCTCCTGTTAAGATTAATGAAACAACGCGTTTTGACAATGACTATTCTTCCATGGTATTAGCTAAAAGAAAAGTTTTTCTGCCACTATTAAGGGAGCTTAAAAAGCACAGTTTAAAACATACCTTCTGTTTCCTGCCAAGCTTAAAATCTTCCTTCCTGATGGTCCTAAAAAATGACTTAGACTCTGCTTTACTGTTTATCAAAAAAAATAAGATTTTGGAAAAAATAGAAGAAATGGAATGGGCTAGTCCTTCAAGTTAAAGAGACTGGCAAATGAAACTTTGTGGAAGACTTCAGAGAAGAAGAAGAGACTAAAAAACAAATGATTTGTACTGTGTTTTTTTTTTCTCTCTCATCATTTTATTTTATTATTAATCTTTTAAATATAGTTCCTGCATTTCCAGAAGCAACAAATATTTTGAAAAGATTTAATCAAAGTTATTCTCTGTGTGCAAAGAAATGTTTTGTTTCATAACTAGTCAAAATATCTGAGATTTAATGGCAAGCTGTGATTTAACTTGTTTCTCTTTCTGAAGAGGAAAAATAAGGTCAGTAATTTGATAATTTTTTTTTCCTTTAAAAGTTTATATGTTCTTCAAATGCTATTCCTAATTATACTTTCTTGATTACACAGCATATGCTTGTTTGTAAATAATCTGTCATGCTTTAACCAATAATAATTAGAACTAAATAATAGTAAATAATATGTTTTATTTTTAACTCTATTAATATAAACAGTAAGTAACATTCTATTGTATATACTTCTTATAGCTTTCTCTTACATTTTTTTTTATTTCTGCCTTACACCCTTTTACTTTCTACTCTCTTTTCTTTTCTTTATTAATATATAGAAATGCTTTTGATCATATAGACACAGTAAATAATAAGATTTGCATAGGAGTTGAGTTGGGACAAAAATGTTGAGTTTTGTTACTTATTAATAATTTTGGGCTTGATTTCACTTACATAGAGTCTGTAATAACCTGTAGAATGCATTGTGAAGGTTTTGTCATGTTTAGATGCATTTACACTGCTAAATTTTATTTATTTATTTTACATTTGTTGACCGGGCTAGTCCAACTGGATACATGTCCTTTTTCAGTGGAGGCCCGAGGAGAAAAGCTCCAAGTACACAACACATTTAATATCACAAGTTTGATTGATTTACAGTACAATAATATATCACAATACATTATGAAAAATAAGATTGGTACATAGCACAATGGGAATTAATTATATTCAAATGATAGGAAGGAAAATAGTAGAGAGGAGGTAGGGAAATTAAGGATAGAAGAGACATCATTCAGGATAAGACAAGACTTGTAAGGATAGTTAGGTAGGTGGGTTAGGTTGAATGAATGTTTGTCACTAGTTTTTAATAAGTTTCCCGCCAAAATGTTAAGAGAGACAATCTGGGATGTGGGCTGTCTCATGCACAGTGTCCATGAGCTACTTCAAAAACTTCAACTCTCAGAATTCTCACAGAGAAGCTGAAAGCAGCTGGTCTTACCTTTGACCTAGATATCACACTGACACATCACAGATACAGGAATAGCAGATTAATAATATGTGTAAAAAACCTATGTCCCAAACATATACATTACTATAACTCATTTAATTCATCTGATTGACAAGCATAAATAATTTTATAACTCTATACTGGAAGAAATTGTCATGTGATATATTTTAAAGCAGTAGTATAGCATGTTTGTAAAATCTGGTTACTAAAATGTGTTTGCTGTGCATTATTTTGTATAAAGCAGACAGATTTATTGAAGGGACAGCAATGTAAGATGGTGCTCAGTAAAGATACAACTCAGTGAGATCAGATATATATATATATATATATATATATATATATATATATGTGTGTGTGTGTGTGTGTGTGTGTGTGTGTGTGTGTGTGTATGTGTGTGTGTATGTGTGTGTGTGTGTGTGTATGTGTGTGTGTGTGTGTGTGTGTGTGTGTGTGTGTGTGTGTGTGTATGTGTGTGTATGTGTGTGTGTGTGTGTGTGTGTGTGTGTGTGTGTGTGTGTGTGTATGTGTGTGTGTGTGTGTATGCATGTGTATATATATATATATATATATATATATATATATATATATATGTATATGTGTATATGTATGTGTGTATGTGTGTATGTATGTATATATATGTATATATATATATATATATATATATGTGTGTGTGTGTGTGTGTGTGTATGTGTGTGTATGTAGATATGTATATAAATGTTTCTGAGAATCTGCTTAACTGTGAAGTATGATTTATAACAATTTCTATGAATACAATATTTTATTCTATTGGCAATAATGAGTTTGAGTAAATGCTCATATACAAGCAATTCAAGGTTTTTTTTGGAAGCTGTTAACTGTATTTACATGACAGAAAATAGATGCATCCTAATATATGTAATGTCTGAATCATATTAGCCAAAGTTTTTGATTTAAATGAATGTTAGAACTTATTTTTCTCTCCTCTCGATTTCTAACATCAGGATTATTTAAATGTTATTTGCATACAAGTGTTTTATATTACATGGCTGTATATAGTAGTATGAACAGTTTAAAAAAAAAAAAAAAAAAAAAAAGGTTTATTTTAGTTTATATGATGCTGTTTTACCAAATGTGTAGTCTTGTCTTGCTAGATAATTGAATTGAAAACTGTTAACTTCAGTTAAATATAACTAGTATTAAATTGATAAGGTGGTAGCTGACGTACTGCTGCTTAGGGTAGGGGGTTAACTTGAGTGGTAAATAGAGTTACCACCTGTCCCACTTTGTGAGGGACAGTCCCTCTTTGGGCAGTTGTGTCCTGCAAAAAAATTGTAAAAATGGCAAATGTCCTGAGATTTTAAGACAAAATTATTTTCTATATTTTACGTAATAGTTGCATAAAAAATTTATTCTGTATCTGAAACACCTAAATATTAAAGAAACAGAATAAGCAACTAAAATGCTACAAGGTTAAGTTTTTATCTAGGCAAAAAAAGTGAAGTTCTGTCCTTTATACTGGTCATGGGTATATGTTGGTCTGCAAAATCTGACGTTTGTACCAAAATGTCCCACTTTGAGCATTTGAAAAGGTGGTAACCATAGTGGTAAATACTACTCTAAGTTGGAGTTTACAACTCCAGGCTGGATGCAAGGTTTAATCCTTACATTATTTTCACTTGTTCATTGTTATTTGTATATAGTTTTGACATCCACAATATATTTTGTACATTCATTGTCACTACAAACAAAATTGAATCCTATACGAAATCCCATAAGAGATTCAATAAATACAGCTATATTTAAAGGTACACCTAAAGGAGGAGATGTAACATTACTTATCTTGTTATTTGTTATTTTGATCATAAGATTCTTAAGTTTTAAAATGCCAAATGACATCTTTAAAAGGAATTTCTTTAAACATTAATGGATTGAATAATCCATGTAAAAGGGCAAGCCTAATAAGATACATTAATTTACATAAGGCCAACTTAGTCTTCCTACAAGAAACCCATCTCTTGAAAAAGATATTGATAAACTAGCCACAAACAAATATACAGTATTGGTTAGTTCAGAGCACACTCAGAAAAAAAGAGGAGTGGCTATTTTATGGAATAAAAGTATGCCCATTCCTAAAACCATTAAGTCTTATCAGGATGACAAAGGAATGTTTTGTATGGTTACAATACAAATTAATGGGAAGACTTACACTTTAATTAATGTATATTGGATACCTGGAATTGGTATAAATACAGTGAAACATCATCTTGATAAGATCATATCATTCTCTATAGGAGATATTATTTTAGCTGGTGACTTTAATTGTATACTACATGAAAGTGATACTACCACTATAGGAAAGAGAAGAATTACATCTAATGCAAAACATTTAAAGGATTTTGCTAATTCTTATCATTTGAATGATATTAATAATCAGATAGATTCAAAATCATTACCATACACCTTTTTTCTAACAGATACAAAACTTATTCAAAAATAGATAGGGTCTTTATTTCTAACCAGATGGTAACAGATTTAATTAATTCCAAAATCATTTCATGTCCTATATCTGATCATAATTCAATTGTTTTTGAATTCATGATAAAAATACTCATAATATTCAGATCAAAAGGATACCAGCATACTTAACTCAACTAAAAGACTATAAAGAATATATACTTTCAGAAGTAAAACATTTTTTAGACATAAATAACACTCCTGAAGTCTCCATTGTTTATGTTTGGGATGCCTTAAAATCATATCTATATGGACAAAGTATCAGATGGTATAATAATAAAAGGAAATCTTGGGATAAGGAATTGTTAGATATTCAAAGTAAATGAGACTCGTAGAAACATAATAATAAAGAAAATATTATGGACAAGAAAGTTATTGAAGAAATAAACAAACTAAATGAGAAATACAAAGAAATTTTAACTCATAAAGTTAAAATAACTTTAGAGAAATACAAGTTTTTGTCTTATTCAATAAGCCCCAAATACTTACATAGACTTAAAAATAAAACAAAAAGGTTGAATACACAAAACCATATCAAAGAAATCTTTTCTCTAAGGAAAAAGAAGAATGTTTCTAGTATACCAGAAATACTAGATGAATTTAGAAATCACTTTCACAAAATTAACCATAATAATATTAACATGGAACCTAAAGATAAAATAAAAGAGTTTATAACCACAAATATGAATAAAAAGCTTAATAAACAACAGATTAAACTATTGGACAAGAGTATTTCATATACAGAAGTTATTACACAAATAAATAAGCTTAAATCAAACAAAGCACCGGGTAATGATGGTATTATACCAGAGATATATAAAATCCTTTCTAAAATACATATTCATTAATACATAAGGTTTTTATTTTGGCCCAAACTGAGTTAATAACCCCTATCTTGGCAATATACATTTATTTCGCCAATTTTAAAACCTAATAAAGATCCAACTAGATGTTCTTCATATCGGCCCATCTCATTACTTAATGTTGATTATAAAATGTTTATGAATATCTTTGCTGATAGATTGAAGACAATCATTCGCGCTATAGATATAGATCAGACAGGCTTCATTGTAAATAGAAATACTTTTGATAATATAAGAAGAACTTTAACATTAATAGATTTTGCAAATAGGAAACAGAAAGATTTAACACTTATTAGTCTTGATATAAGTTCAGCATTTGATTCAGTAAGTCGGGACTATCTGTTTACCTTAATGAAGTGCACAAACTTCTCGGATGCATTTGTAAATCTAATTGAACATTTATACAAAGGAACGTTGGCTTATATTAAGGTAGGAACATATGTTTCACAAAAATATCCATTCTTAAAGGTACAAAACAAGGATGTCCACTTTCTCCACTATTATTCACTTTAGTAATGGAGCCTTGGGCTAATTTGATCAGAAACAGTACTGACATAGAGGGTTTTGAAATAGATGAAAATACAACATCCAAAATTCAACTTTTGCTGATGATGTTCTAATTACATCAGCAGGATCTAATTCTTCTATACAGTCTCTATTTGATAACATGATGAATTTTAAAAGTATTTCTGGTTTAATATTCAATGAAGAAAAAACTAAAATACTACCTATATATACACCAAAAAATATTCTCATTAGTGATTTTACTAAATATGTACCCAATTCAGGTCAGATAACTTATTTAGGTATAATACTATCTAAAGATATTAAATCTATTATATATAATAATTATAATACCTGTTTTCTTAATATACAAAATCTTTTAATACCTGGAATAATATGTTTTTTACTATGGAGGAGAGACTTACAATTATTAAAATGATAATATTCCCCAAGATTTTATACTTAATACAATCAATAATACTTCCACCTACAAAAATAATTATCAAGAAACTGAACACACTAATGTTAAATTTTTATGGGCACCTAATAGACCTAGGATTGCATTAAAGAAACATACTAATAGCTGGTCTCAAGGGAGTATTTCTTTTCCAGACTTTAATTTATATACTATCTCTTCTATTGTAAAAGTTATTACTTTATTAATAGATCAGTCATATGTCACAAAATGGAAAGATTATTGGGAGCTAATTAGTATACACTTCATGAAAATCTCCTTAACACATAAAAATATGATTGTAAATAACTCCATGTTATGGTTACTAAAGGAATTTTGTACTTCACCTATTACACCTAAACATATGGTTTGTTACCCATTAAATATTATTATTAGTTATCGTAACTTTATATTCATGCACCCTAAGTATAGGGAATGGAATTTTATTGTATTTCCTATAATGTATACTCAGGGTATGCTTTTGTCATCTACTTCTGAAGGAACTCATTTAGCTATAGATAATGATCTAAAGTACTGGTATCAGTTGATATCTGATAATAAAGTTAAAATCTAGATTTCTTAAAACAAGAATTTGATCTAAGAGAAACTTGCTGGTTAGAGGTTCAGACCTTTAGACAACATCTCATTAATAAAATAGATTTAATGTCTATAACTGTTAAAGAATCTATTCCAACACTGATTGATTACTTGATATTAAATTTACAACATAAAGTTTCTGATAAAGGTAAACTTTCATACATACATAAAGTTATCAGACAAGAAACTTTTACAGTGTAGATTCATACTGGAATTATTTCACTTCTATTAATGGGGACCCACCAAATCAACAAGATAAACAATATATATTGGAATCTGCTTATAGAACTACGCCTTCCATTGTCTGGAGACTTTATACATGGAAATTTTTACATAGATCTTTTATACACCTTTGATGATGAATAAAATAAATAATAAAGATAATCTATGTAAGAGATGTAATGTAGAAATTAATGCTGACTGGGCTCATATGTTTTATGACTGTATAAAATTGAAAGAATACTGGAAGTCAATTAATGAATTTTTGCAGGCTTTTTACAGATAATTTCATTATTTCTAAATCTCTTATATTATTCAACACACCAGTACCTCAAAGTGTTAAAAGGTTAAGCTTCCCTTGTTATGGTCTATTCTAGCAGTGGCTAGGAAAATAATAACTAGAAATTGGATTTCAGATACACCTCCTTCGTTCAATGAATTTAAAAATGTTATGAATATAGTGTGCCATATGGAAATAAACACAATTAGGACTAGAACAAACAGAAAAACATCTTATTTTATTGCATGGGATAATTTACAAAATTTGTTAAAAAAATTTTAATTTCAATAGCATGGTATTTTAGTTTAATTAATTGATCTGATTGTAGTGGATGTCTTTGTAAATACTTTAGTTGTTTTGTTGAATATTATAATAATACATATTTTTAATTACTTGTATAAAATTGTTATGATATTTCTCTTATATGTTAAAACAATAAACCTGTTTTGAAAAAAAAGAAATGATCACTGAAGTTCCAAAAATCTCCCATGCCCCCTCCCCACACAGTTATAGATTTATAGTAAGCTAACTGCCCTTGCGAGCCATTTTAAGCCTAGCCAATTATCCCTTGTGAGACTCAAACCCTGCACCTTGTGTTTGTAAGGCAAACACCTTAACCATTAGGCCACCCTCCCAATGGGAAATGTCCTATGTATACACTGTAAAGTTTGAAATACTACCTCTGTGTTCCCCGACATTATAAATGGATGTTTAATCAACAGTACCAGGCATACTCTGAACCGGTCCTAAAACTGTGAACTTAAGCATTGCCACAGGTTATGTTCCTAAGATATGGAAAACTATCATCACACCCTTACATCCCAGGGACTAAAGACCCATCAGCTTAAAAATACTAATTTGTATAGAATCATTTATATCTGAATTTACATGCACCAATATAAAAATATTATTGTTCTAGAACTGTAACAATATGTTTTTTGTGAAAGACAGATCATGCTATTTAATTTAGTAAACTTGTTTGATAAAGTCACTGAATCTGCAGACAGTTGCTGTAGAGGTAATTCCACAAGCTGGAAATGTAAATAAGCTTTCATGTCTAAATATAGACCCTTATGTGGTAAGATGGATAGCAAACTCTCTGTTTAATAGAATGCATGTAATTAAGGCAGCAGTTACCTCCTCAGAAAGCCGAAGTGTCACTAGTACCACTCCTCAGGGCTCAGTTCTGGGACCCCTTATGTTTGGTGTTTATTTCATGGAGCTTCAAAACATTAACCCAGACATATAACTAAAGATGGTTATTGTGGTTTGCTCAGTATCTGACACTGTTTCTGCAGCAATGACTAAACTATACAAGTCAATGTTGTGTAAGAAATAGGTTTGTAATGCAAAGAACTGTTGCATTGTCACTCTTCTTTATAAGTAAAACCAGCATATTTTAACCATCCTATGACCTTCCTAGTTGAAGCTGTTAGTAAGCCATTAGTGTGTGTTCCACATTTTGCCCATTTGTTCCACATTATGAAGGCAAGTATTAGGCATATTAGGCAAGTGTTCCTCATTTTGGTGATGGAAGGTTGAGAGCTACCTGACCATGTATGCTTCAATATGATAGGTGGTTAAGAAGTAACACTCAACAATGCTCTGAATTAATTCACGATGGCCACAGTAAGTTATTCAGTCACTTTACACAAATGCACACTTGTGCTGTAAAGTCAGGTGATTAACTGAACAAACAACAAGAGAGTAACAACTTCCATCCACCAACCCCCAAACCTCATGTAACACTGACAGACACTTTCCTGTATACATGTCATCTGAATGTATAAAAATATCTCTCAGTCTCTTAGTGTAAGAATCTGGAACTGCTGAGAGCTACTCAAATTTAGTTTTGTTTCACACAAATTAATAGCCACATGCATTCCAACTTGTTCCACATAAATACACATTACACTAGTCCTGCAAAAGCAATCAATCACCCACAAACAGACCCATAATTTCCACTCAACATTTAAAGCCACTTTGTTTTGCTCTGTACATCTCACCTGAGTGTGAAAAACAATCTCATCCTCTTAACACAAGAATCAAGGACAAAACCAAAAAGTTGTAAAGGAAAAAATGGCCCCAAAATAGGAACAGTTTTTAAATACTGAAGTTTGTATACTTAGAAAGTTGATAAATTTACACAGTTTGCATTAAAATGAACTTTTATTGCACACTCTCCACATCATGTTAAAAAAGGAACGAATGTGCATTTTGGTTCTTTTCTTACCCACAGTAGAGTGTTGCACTTATAATACGTAACATACAGGTAAAAGGTACAAAAATGTATTAAAAGCTTCAACTAGGAAGCTCACAAAAGGGCTAAAATATCTAGTTTATACTTCTAAAAAGAGGAAATTTTTCTGCAACATCCTAAACAGATCCATTCAATGTGGAACATGAACTTTTTAAAACTTAAGATGAGATGTGTGAGGTGTAGCTGAGAGATATGCACTTCCTTGCTCCCTTGAGTCAAAATAATACATATCCACATGTAGTTACAGGTACACATAAGTGACCTCAACAATTTCTCCTAAACCATAATTCATGCAGGAGTTGACTGCAACCACAAAGTAAAATTGAGGACATTCTGCAAACTCAGACACTATTTTCTTTTAGTGGATTGAGTGACAACTTGCTTAGCATCAATTTACTTGGCTGCAGCCCATTTTGATGATTTATATTTCCCAGCAATGCCAATTTCCCCATGCAGACTGCTATTACCCTCACTGTGCATAGCAGTGTCCAGTGCACTGCATATGATAGATTCAGCTACCTGAGTGTAAACACATACTTGGAGTGAAATTAAAAGAGTTTAATTAAAAAAAAAAAGAAAAAAGTTTATAAAGACATGCACTTTTTGTTCAAAACATATGCTAACTCATTTCAATTTATAACAAATTCAAAAAAATGATCACAATAAAATCATGCTGAATTGTATGGCATTTTGTTACTTAAGTTGGCAACCCCAAATCACAGGCCCCTTGTGCCATCCCAAATCGCCCCTACTATAATCTCCCATTAGACACATCACTTAGCTAGAAAGACCCCACAGGTTCCTCAAATAAAAGGATCACTGGACATATCACCCATAACTACTAAGACAGACTTGAAGCTCTTTCTCCACTTTCTGTGTCTTATAGCCTTCTACCTGGACATTTATGTTTAGCATTATATCCTTTTAAGGAACCAAGCTTCCTCGATCTTTTACACTTTCACAAAGCAAATGGCTCCACATCACCAATTAAATAAGACACTTCTCACTTGTCTGGAATAGTCTTCCACTACATATAAAACAGATCGATACCTTCAATTACCTTAAGACAAACCTACAGTTGGATAAATGCCCATAAATTCATTGCAAGCCTAACATGTTTTGTGGATTATACACAGTGGCAATTTGAACAGAGCTTGGAGCCAAATGTCCAGGGGGTTAATGGCCAGCCAAGAAAATAAGTGTATTTTAAAGGTTTTGATTATTCTGAGCATGTAAGCATGTAGACAAACTTATTTGAGTTAGCTTAAGTGCTGAACATTACAAGAAATTAATTGCTTAAGGATTAAATCTAAAAAAAACCCCTAAATGACAGATGCAGTATTTATTTACCTTAATATACTCACAGTGTCTATAATTTGTACAGGAGCAGCATGGGTCAGTAAAGATACTCAGCATAGTCTCTTTGTTTATTTTTTTAAGAAATGAAATGTTTCTTTCATGTAAAAGTATAAATAAATAAATGCTCACAGCCACAGATACCCTAAGTAAAGTGTTGAATCTTTCTGTATATTGTTTTCCCATGAGTCACTGAGCTGTCAGCAAATAGAAATCCCATGTATATTAAGAAAAAATGATTTTGGGGGAGTGGGGTAGATGAAAACAACTTGCCCTCATCATTTTCTCAGTTTAAAGCTTGGCATTAAGGACTGATGTGCATTAGTTGCCCTCACCATTTGCTCAGCTTAAAGCCTGGCATTAAGGACTAATGTGTATTTGTGTAAATACATTTGAATATTTACTATTTTTTAATATGCTGTCAGGCAACCAGATTGGTGGGATGGGGGGATAGCTCTACTGAGGACGAAAGTAACTTGACCTCTTTGTTTGCTTAATTTAATGGCTAGGATTAAGGCGTAGTGTGCATTTGTGTAAATACACGGAATATTTATTTCCTGTTTTTCTGTGGTGGTGGCTAGCTATGCTGTGGATGAAAGCAACTTGCACTCTTCATTTGCGCAGTTTAAAATCTGGCATTAAAGACTAGTTTGATTTTGTGTGAAATAAATTGGAATATACAATTTCAGTCTTTTATATGCTGGAAGGCAACCACATTATGTATGGATGTCTGTGTGTGCATGCATGGAGGTAACTATGCTGTGGATGAAATCAACTTTTTCTTTTTAAAATCTGCATTAGGGGCTAGTGTACATTTTTTGTGGAATACATTGGAATATTGCTATTGTAGTAATTTTTTGAGTATGCAAAGTAAATATTTATAATCTTTCTCTGATATTGTTCCTTTGCTCATCATTTATTTTGGCTGCATCTCTGATTATTGCACTAAGTGACAGATAGTTATTATTTTATCACAATTAGATGAGGTACACAAAACAAAGTAGCTATAATTGCTGGAAAAGGGAACTGTTTGTGGATGAAAGCACCTTACCTTGTTGTTTGCTGTTATCCATCTGACTTTACAGGCATTGCAGGGCTAATGTGCACTTAGTGAAGTATGTTGAAATACTTGGGGGTTATCTACTGTTTATGTGAAACAAAGTTGAGAATAGGATACCTTTGAACTGTCCCCAATTACCAGATTCCCCTACTGTGGCTCATATTTCTGATTTGTTCATCATAAATATTGTGTTTTTCTGTCCAATTTTTTTACTGAATAAATTTGTATTGATTTTCAGAAACATAAACATATATACAGTATGTATATCAAAGAAATATTTACATATTCAAAGCTTAAAGTGGATAAACAATCCCAGAAACAAACATTACAATGCCAACTATTTACATAGGATGTCTATACTTGAAAAACTTTGTTTTCTTGAATGTATCTTTGAATAAGATTATTATTTATTACAATCTTCTTTTTCCAGCACTTCATTTACTTTCTGTAGGCAATGCTTAAGGAAGTAATTTATGACCATTTGTTGATTACTGTAGTCTTTAAATAATGATGAACAATTTTATTTCAGACACCATGCTCTTCAGAAAAAAAACATGCTAATTTTAAAACTTTTCTTCTAGCAACTTTCAGTACATAAAACCAATATTTAAAATGTGTCCCTAGTTCTGGGCTTTTGTACCTCAATATTCTTTGGCTTTTTCCTGATTCTTCTGACTCTTGCTTTAAGAGGTTGAGTGGTATTATTTTTTTACCACAATGAGATTAGGAACACCCAGCAAAGTGGCTATAACTACTGAGTGAATGTGGAGGTTGTCTGTGGATGAAAGTAGTTTGCCTTCTTCTTGTTTGAGCAGTTTAAACAGTCTGTCTTTGCATGACTAGAGTGCAGTTATGTGAAATAAATTGAAATATCAGGGTCACTATGTTTGGATAAAAAATAAATCTGAAATACATTATTATGTCCATACTTACTTTTTTCCACAATCAGAAATCTGAGGTGTACTCAGTTAAAAACTGGACTATGATTGCAATGAAAAGTGGCCTGTTGTGAATGAAAATGTCTTACACTGCTGTCATGATCAAATTAAACAGTTATTAGTCTGTGTTGGGCATTTCTCTAAAATAGGTTAGAATAATTTACTATGTCCATTTCCTATCACATTTGGACATTTGAGTTGTACACAGTCAAGTGACTGTAAGTAAATAGTGTCGACACTGGAAGATTATGATGGCAGCAGTTCACGTGGTCTTAAATCAAGAATATTAATCCAAAAGAACAAGTGCATTTATGCATGATCTACACCCCCAAAAAAGTGAGTAGGGGTTGGGGGCATGGACTGAAAAAGATTCAGATCCCAAGGTACTCTTACCTGTTATTGTGCATATTGGCAAGGCAGTTATGGTCCATGGGCTGACTGTGCCTTGTAACCCTAGGAGTCTCACCTACGAATCCAATTGTGTTTTATAATGTTATGCTGTTCTGTTCTCCTTGTTTCATTATATTCTAAGTCACTGTTCTTAGTATTGTTTTATCTGACTACATGTGTGTTCAATATGTGTAATTTGAGATCAATGTCGTATTAGGAAACATGCAAATATATTTGTGATCTATGTAGTGTACTGTGCAAAATAAATTGTTTTACATTTGTATTGTATGTAACATTTCTGCTTCAGAATCTATTCAGAATTAATCTTAATCAGATTATCATAGTTAAGAAATGCAAACAAATGACTAAAAAAGCATGATTTGTGTTTCTGTATACAAGGACATGCATGTAAAATGGTCTCACAAAATGTAAGAAATGTTACACTGGTCAAATATGGTTGTATAATCTGGAGTATATAACGCTGAAGCTAAAATTACAAAGTGCAAACTTAACAAATTTAAGTGACTGAATACAGACAAGAGGCAAATACTTGACAAAAGAATGTCCTATTACACGAACACTCAGAAACCTATCTATTCCATCCAACAATCTAGATATTCATCTATTTATTGATCTATATCTACCTATCGCTCTATCTAGCTACCTCCGCATACAAATATATATATATATATATATATATATATATATATATATATATATATATATATATATATATATATATATATATATATATATATATATATATATATATATATATGTATATATATATATATATATATATATATATATGTGTGTGTGTGTGTGTGTGTGTGTGTGTGTGTGTGTGTGTGTGTGTGTGCGTGTCTGTGTATGGAAGAGGACTTGTTCTTGTTCCCCAATCCTGAAAATTTTGTGAGTTTGCACACCTGTCAACCAAATTTTGTTAGTTTGTTAGCTAAGCAGATGTTGACTAAAGCAACATGTGCTCTAATTTAGTTCTTCTATATATATTTATATATGGAGAGATTCTCCAAAACAGTGCAATCAGTTAACATTTACAAACAAAATTCAACAATGTAGTTTATTAGCCATTTGGGCAGTTTTCCTATGTCTTTCAACTTTCTGGTTTAAAAGCCTACATTTGCACTTGTTTCCCACCTTTCCTGTAGCTAGTCTAGTCCAAATACAGATTTGCTGTATCCAGGACTGTTTGTAAGCTTCTGAGCCCCCCAAGCCTTTCTGTGTTTGAGGGAAGCCTTCTAGCTTATCAGTGGGAGTGGTAAGCACTGGGTAGCCAATCTACCACAAGAGTGGTTTCTGGCCCAGAAAGTGTAGTTTATTGGCCGTTTGGGCAGTTTTTCCATCTCTTTCAACTTTCTGGTTCAAAAGCCTGCATTTGTGCTTGTTTCCCACCTTTTGTGTAACTAGTCTAGTCCAGATACAGATTTGTTGTATCCAGGACTGTTTGTAAGCTTCAGAGCCCACCAAGTCTTTCTGTGTAGGAGGAAGCCTTCTAGCTTATCAGTGGGAGTGGTAAGCACTAGGTAGCCTATCTACAACAAGAGTGGTTTCTGGCCCAGAAATTGTAGTTTATTGGCCGTTTGAGCAATTTTTCCATCTCTTTCAACCTTCTGGTTTAAAAGCCAGCGTTTGCACTTGTTTCCCACCTTTCCTGTAACTAGTCTAGTCCAGATATAGATTTGTTGTATCCAGGACTGCTTGTAAGCTTCTGAGCCCTGTAATCCTTTCTGTGTTTGGGGAAGCTTTCTAGCTTATCAGTGGGAGTGGAAAGAACTAGGTAGCCTATCTACTACAAGAGTGGTTTCTGGCCCAGAAATTGTAGTTTATTGGCCGTTTCAGCTGTTTTTCCATCTCTTTCAACTTTCTGGTTTAAAAACCCATGTTTGCGCTTGTTTCCCACCATTCCTGTAACTAGTCTAGTCCAGATATAAATTTGCTGTATCCAGGACTGCTTGTAAGCTTCTGAGACCTCCAAGCCTTTCTGTGTTGGAGGGAAGCATTCTAGCTTATCAGTGGGAGTGGTAAGCACTAGGTAGCCTATCTACCACAAGATCCAGGTACAGATTCTTAGTTTTAGCACTTGGATTTGCTTATTCATGCTCAGCACTTGTTCAGAACTTGTTGTTAGCACTAAATAAGCTACAAATTACTACAGTGCTCAACCTTCCTCTTTACCTAGAGGAAAACAGCTCTTATACTCACTTTCCTTACTTGTCTAGAGGAAAGTACTTTTTTATTCAGGCATGTCCAAGGGTCAGCTCCCAGTGTTCTCTCCTGTCTATCTCATGAATCTGGGCATTTTGGGGCAATGTAGCAATTGCCTCATGTACACAGACAACCCTCTCCCCCTACCACCCAACACCACAACCTGTGAGAGATGCACTTATCTAGCCAAACTGGAGGTAAAGCTCTCTCCAACCAAGACTGAACTTGACAGTCAAGAGTAGAAGGTAAACACTTGCACTACACCACACTCATCACATAGTCCCACTAAACCTACACCACCAAACTCCACACATAGAAACACAAAAACATTCACGGAGGCTCTCAATAATAATCTGCTCAAGCAACAGAGACCTCCAAAGCAGAAATGCAAGCAACATTCACCCCCCAACACAACCCAAATGACACAAAGCCCACAGACTCAGTGTGCCAATAAACCACAGCCCATAAGGCAAAACAACGTACCCTACACACGAGTCATAGGTGATCTATAGTCAGGCACACTGACGTCCCACTCACCAGGCTAGACAAGGAGAAGGTTACTGTCAGCTGCCTGTTGGGTGCCAGGATCCGCCACATAACCCACACACTCAGGTCACTCCACAACAAGTACAAATATGACTCTGTCATTGTCCATGTTGGTGTGAACGACCTGAGATGTACCTCCCTGAACTACGTGAAAAGAAACATGGAAGAGGTCTCTAATCTTGTAGCCCAAGCAGGTACCCTAGCCCTGAGTAGAATCCTGCCATCACCCAGAATGATACTGCAGTTCAAGGACAAAATGATTGAGTTCAACAACTGGCTAAGCTTCTGGTGTTATTCTAAGGGGATCCAGTATCTGTCTGCCTGGGACGACATAGTCGACAGACCACGATACTTTACCAGAGATGGCCTCCACCTGTCGCCCCTGGGATTCCAGATACTGGCTAAGGGTCTTGCCACCCCTATAGTGCCATTTTAGGCAAGATTCAAATGACAAATTCACCACCATAACAGGAACAGACAAGCAAAAACTGAGGGTAATGCTACAATGCTAGAAGTCTAAATCTCAAAATGACTCACTTGAGGCACTCCTTAAAATGGAGAACATCGATATCTGTGCAGTAACTGAGACCTGGTTCAAGGCTCTAGAGAGCACCCCTGCATTACCAGGCTATAACTCATACCACACTTTTTGGCTATCTAACCTGGACCAGAACACCAAAGGCGGAGGTGTGTCCATATTCATTAAGGATATCCACACCTCCAGGCTAGCTGCGCAACATAATGCATCTGAGGTTATCCAAGTGCAACTAACTCTGGGCAAAACTGCAATCCAAATTGTAGCTTGCTACAGATCCCCCACCATGCCCCAGGATTCCCATTCCTCTTTTCTTGATATACTGGAAAATATGAGGGTTCAACCAAACACCCTAATAATGGGCAGTTTCAACTACCCCACCATTAACTGGGAAAACTACTCATGTACCAACTCCTTCTCTCAACGCTTTCTGGAATTCATAAATTCCAATGCTCTGGATCAACTTATCCACACCCCCAGCAGGGACAACAGTAGCCCAGACCTAGTCATTACCAACATGAATGACCGGTGTTCCACACCTGAAGTCAAATCCTCATTGGTCAAGTCCGACCATAAGCTAATCACCCCAAATACCCACATCCCTTCCCCACCCACCATTAAGGAAACCATGGTAAAACATTTCTTCAAAGCCAACTTCATGCTTCTTAAGACAGAAGTGGCAAACCTCTTGACACCCATGGAGATGGACAATACAGTTACGACTGCTGAATCCTGCACAAATGCACTCTATAAGCACTTACACAAATGCATGGATCATGCTATCCCAAACAGAACCAAGTAGCTATCCTCCAAAAAAAGGAAGCCAATCTGGTGGTCCCCTGCCATAAACAAACTGTACAACCGAAGGAAGAAACTGTTACAAAAGAGTAAAATCCCATGAGTGGAGGAGTCCCCTGGTTAGCCTCATTAAGAAGCTGAGATCCCTTATAAGATCCTCCAAAGCTAGCTACAAAAACAAAATCACCACTCATTCTAAGGACAACCACAAAGCATTCTATAGCTATGTCAAGAATCTCAATGGCAACAGCCAGATCTGCTTTGAGTTACAGCACAACAGCATGAAAATTACAGAACCAATTGATATTGCCAACATCCTGGCAGATAGGTTCAGTGTTAACTTTACTCCCTTCTAACCCCATAAAGGGCCCATATCTATACAGGAAGAATGCAGATTCCCTGTAATCACATCTATGCCGGTAAAAACTGTACTCTCTAAAATCAAAAACACAGCATCCATGGGACAGGACAACATCCCAGGCTGCATTTTACATGAATTTCAGAACGAACTGGCTCCCCACCTAAGCACCATGTTCAGTCATCACCTCACGTCAGGCTTTGTGCCCACTGAATGGCGCACAACAATAGTTATCCCACTCCACAAAGTGGGGAGCCACCACTGATCCTGGGAACTATCACCCTATTAGCCTGATGAGCCTGGTCTGCAAGGCATTGGAACATTCATAGGTTCATAGGTTCATAGGTTCATAGGTTGGTACTAGGCTATCAGCCCTAGGGCGACTGACGTGATCCCTGGGGTGAATTTCAATCGCCAAGGTTCCTCTTGAAGAGGTAAGAGGCACTCTGCTTGACATATGGGTCCAGAGTCTGGGGAGTCTCTGGTCAGGAACCTATCCCTCCAACATGTTTTGTTTATTGTGATGATAAGGTTTAGATCCCTAGTGTAATGTCCAACAGCTCTGGGTTTGACCCAGTTGTTGCAGATGTCTTGAGAGGTACATCTATAATTGGTCTAATGAGGGATGAGTACAGTGGGACAATGACCTCTTTTCTGGATGAAAAGCCCTTCGTGATGAGGAAGGATTTCCTGACGGTGAGACCACTGTCCACCTGTGTCCCTAAGTCTCTTATCACACTTTCTGTGTTTAGTGTACTGCCACCTATATGGTAATTCATGGATACATGTTTTTTCCCAAAGGGATAACAATACATTTCTTGGCATTGAGCTTGAGCCCATGGCTCTGGCACCAAGCATCTGTTTCTGTAAGGCCCTATCCACATCATTTGTTTGCAGTCATCTGCAAACTTTGTTAGCCAGAGTCCCTTAGTGTTGACCTGGTCTGGAGCTGGATTGGAGTCGGCTACTTTTGGGTGGCATAGGGATTAATCAAGGGCCTTGGCAAGTCTAGATAGGCTGTGCCTTGTCCATGGCTCTGGAGACTAAACCCAAACTGGGTGGGGTCCAGTGTTTGAAGGTTGCCAATGTCTTTGTTTATAAGTTCCATGATCCATGGCCTTGCAGATAAGGCTTGTCAGACTGATGGGATAATTGTAGCCACTCAGTGGGCACAAACCTGAGGTGAGGTGCCAGTTCATATTGTAGTTCATGTAGTACACAGGATGTCATCTGGTCCCATGGATGCTGTATTCTTGGCTTTAGAGAGTGTGTTTTGTACTGGATATTGGCAATATCCTTCAGATCAGTATATTTAATGCCATTCTGTTTTAGCTCAGAGCAGATCTGAGGGGACCACCAGGATTCATGCATGAGTGGATGTGATTCAGCAGTTGAACTTTCAGTTCCCATC